>NW_016932256.1:0-1231 GCF_001483705.2 Eufriesea mexicana
TATATATCCAAGAAAGTTAGGTCACCACAATATTAGCCGAAAATGTCAATAAAATTGAATTTTACAGCTATGTTCTATAGCATTACCATGGCTGTAGCACGCCAATAGCATATTTCACCCTTATTTATGCAAGAAAGTTATTTCATCAAGGTATCAGTCGAAAATGTCAATAAAAATTAATTTTCCAAACCGATTCTATAGCATTGCCATGGCTGTAGCACGACAATAGAATATTTCCTCCGTATTTATGCAAAATACCTCGTCCACCACGATATTAGACGAAAACGTCAATAAAATTTACTTTTCCTGCCAGATTCTATAGCTTTGCTATGGCTATAGCACGCCAATAGAATACATCGTCCATATTTATGCTAGAAAGTTAGGTGACCTCGCTGTTATTCGAAAATATCAATGAAATTGAATTTTCCAGCCATATCCTATCGCACCGCAATGACTTTAGCACGGCAGTAGAATCTTTCCTCCTTATATATGCAAGAAAGTTAGCTCACCACGATATCAGTCGAATATGTCAATAAAACTGAATTTTCCAGCCAGATCCTATACGATTGCAATGGCTATAGCACGCAAATAGGATATTTCTTTCTTATTTATGCAAGAAAGTTAGCGCACCACGATATTAGTCGAAAATGTCAATAAAATTGAATTTTCCAGCCATATCCTATCGCACCGCAATGACTTTAGCACGGCAGTAGAATCTTTCCTCCTTATATATGCAAGAAAGTTAGGTCACCACGATAGTGTTCGATAATGTCAATAAAATGGAATTTTCCAGCCGGATTCTATGCGATTGCAATGGCTATAGCACGCAAATAGGATATTTCTTTCTTATTTATGCAAGAAAGTTAGCTGACAACGATAATAGTCGAAAATGTCAATAAAACTGAATTTTCCAGCCAGATTTATAGCACTGCAATGGCTATAGCACGTCAATAGGATATTTCTTCCTTATTTATGCAAGAAAATTCGTTCACCACGATATTAGTCAAATATGTCAATAAAAATGAATTTTCCAACCAGATTCTATAGCATCGCAATGACTATATCACGCCAGCAGAATCTTTCCTCACCTTATATATCCAAGAAGGTTAGGTCACCACAATATTAGCCGAAAATGTCAATAAAATTCATTTTTGCAGCCAGACTCTTAAACATTGCAATGGATATATCGCGCCAATAGGATATTTCTTCCTTATTTATGCAAGAAAGTTAG
>NW_016932257.1:0-3843 GCF_001483705.2 Eufriesea mexicana
CTGTACACTGCTATGCAACGGATTTCTGCGCCATATTTTTCTCGTCTATATTCTGCTCGGCCCTGGGCATGGCGGTAACAGTGGTCTCGCGTCGTCACGTTGAATTTGGTTACGTGTGTTTATGTTACGTTTGGCTAGGTTAGGAGGGGGTTGCTCTGACTTTTGTCTATGCTCTCCTATTCGGTTGATTACTGCTCTCTACATTGCTCTAATATGCCCAGCTTGGCTCTGCGGAGGCCAGCAATTGTGGTTTCTGCACGTTTGAATGTGTTACTTTACGTCTGGCCGTGCCAAATTTGATTACGTTTGGATACGATAGCTTTGACTTTTGCGCTGTACGCTTCAACTCGGTGGATTTCTGCGACCTGCTCTGCTCTAGTATATTCTGCACGGCTCTGGGGATGCCAGCAATAGTAGTCTCGGCCCTTTATATTTATATGGCTACGTTTGGTCTGCATAGATTTGTTCAGGTATGGTTTGGATACTTTTGACTTTTCTGCTAGAGACTGCTATTCAGTGGATTTCTGCGCCCTACATTGCACTAATATGCTATGCTTGGTCCTTGGGGGCAGCAATAGCGGTCTCGCCTCGTTAGTTTGTGTTATGCTACGTTTGCTTACGTAAAGTTTGTCTGGGTCAGGATAGGATAGCTATGACTTCGTTCCTATGCACTGATACTCGGCGTAATTCTGCTCTCTACGTTGCTCTAATATGCCCTGCTTGGCTCTGAGGAATGATACGTTTAGTTTGGTTAGGCCGAATGGGTTTGAGTATAGTGCTATAGCCTGCTACTAGATGGTCTTCTGCGACCTACAGTGCTCTATCGTTTTCAGGTTGGCTTTGGGAATGCCAGCAATAGTGGTCTCGGCACGTCATGTTGGGTCATGCTACGTCCGGTTATGTTGGGTTAGGTTAAGTTTGGTCAGGATAGCTCTAACTTTTGCGCTTTACGCCGCTTTTCGGTGGAGCTCTGGGCTCTACTCACCTCTGGTACGACTTGCTTGGCTCTCAGGTGACAGCACTAGAGGTTTCTGCACGTTAGGTTGGGTTAGGCTACGTTCGGACATTTTCTGATGGCTTGGGCTAGGCTTAGATAGATTTGACTTTCCAGATATAAACAGCGATTATATGGATTTCTGCGTTGTACTCTACGCTAATTTGTTCTGCTTGGCTCTGGGAAGACCAGCAATGGTGATCGCGACACGTTAGGTTGTGCTATGATACCTTCGGTTATGACACGATTGGCTAAGTTAGCAGAGGACAGCTTCGACTTTAGTGCTAAGGTCTGCCATTAGGTGTATTTCTGCACCCCACAGAGCTTTATCATTTACAGCTCGGCTCCGGGAAGGCCAGCAATAGTGGTCTCGGCGCGTTATGTTTAGTCACGTTACGTCAGGTTAGGTTGGGTTAGGATAAGTTTGGTAAGGGTAGCTTTAACTTTTGTGCTGTGCACGGCTGTTCGGTGGTTTTCTGCGCTCTAATGTGCGCTAGTATTCGCTGCTTTGCCCTGGGGAGCGCAGAGGTTGCGGTCTCGGCACGTTAGGTTGTGCTATGTTACGTTTGATTACGTTACGATTGGTCAGGTTATGAGAGGATGTCTTTGACCTTAGTGCCACAGTCTGTTATTAGGTGGATTCCTGCGCCCTACATTCCTCCAATATTTTCAACTTCTCTCTAGGATGGCCAGCAACAGTGGTCCCGGCATGTTGTGTTTAGTCATGTTACGTACGGTTAGGTTGGGTAAGGTAAATATTGGTTAGGATATCTTTAACTTTTGTGCTATATACGGCTATTCTGTCGGCTTCTGCTATTTTCCGTGCTCCAGCGTGCCCTGCTTGGCTCTGCGGCGGGCCGCAATATAGGAGGGCAGGAACAGCTGTCGCGTCACGTTAGTCTGAGTTTGGCTATGTTTGGTTATGTTCTATTGGTTTGGGTTAGGTTTGGGTAGATTTGTCTTTTCTGATGTACACAGCGATTCTATGGATTTCTGTGTTCTACTCTCCACTAGTGTGTCCTGCTTGGCTCCGGGGAGGCCAGCAATAGTGGTCGCGGGATGTTAGGTTTAGTTCGGTTACGTTCTGGTTTTTTATGAATAGTTTGGTTAGGCGAGGGTAGCTTTGACTTTAGGTCTGTAGTCTGCTATTAGGCGGATTTCTGCGCCCATTCAGTGTACTAATATTTTCAGCTTGGCTCTGGGAGGGACATCAATCGTCGTCTCGGTATGTTACATTCAGTCGAGGATAAGCATCGTTGGTTTGGTTTAGGCAAAGTTTGTCCAGGGTCGCTTTAGATTTAGTTCTGTACACAGCTATTCGGTGGACTTCTGCGCTCAACTGTCTTCTAGCATGTCCTGCTTGGCTATGGGGAGGGCAGCAATAGTAGACTGGGCACGTTAGGTTGTGCTATGTTACGTTTGGTTATGTCACGATTGGTTAGGTTAGGAGAGGGTGGCTTTGACTTTAGTGCTATAGTCTGTTATTAGGTTGATTCTTGCGCCCTACGTTGCTGGACTCTTTTCAGCTTGGCTTTATGGAGGCAAGGAATATTGCACGCGACAAGATAGGCTGAGTTTTGTTACGTTTGCATATGTTACGATTGGTTAAATTAGGAGATGGTAGCGTTGACCTAAGTGTTATGGGCTGGTATTATATGGATTCTAGAGCCCTACAGAGCTCTAGCGTTAATAGCTTGGCTCCCGCAAGCGAGGCAATAATGGCCTCGGGACGCTACGTTGTGTCACGTTACTTTCGGATATGATGGGCCAGGCTAAGTTTGGCCAGCGTAGCTTCAACTTTTGTGCTTTACACTGCTATTCGGTGGATTTCTGCACTCTACTGTTCTCTGGCATGTCATGCTTGGCTCTGGGGAGGACAGCAATAGCGGTCTCGGCACGTTAGATTGAGTTAGGTTACGTTTGGCTCTTTCCCGTCTGTTTAGGGTAGGTATGTGCAGCTTCGACTTTTCTAATGTACAATGTGATTCCATGAACATCTGCGTTAATCTCTCCATTAAAGTGTCCCGTTTGTCTCTGAGGAGGACATCAATTGCGGTTGCGGCACGTTTGGTTGTGTTAGATTACCATTATGTTACCGTTGGATATTTTAGGAGAGGACAGCTTTGACTTTGGAGCTCTAGTCTGCTATTAGGTGGATTTCTGCGATCTACATTGCTCCGATATTTTCTGCTTCGCTCTGTGAAGGCCAGCAATAGTGGTCTCGGTACGTTATGTTGTGTCAGGTTACTCTCGGTTATGTTGGGTTTGGCTAAGTTTGGTTAGGATAGCTTCAACTTTTGTGCTGTACTGTCCTATTCGGTGGACTTCTGAGATGTACTGTTCTCCATTATGTCCTGCTTGGCTTTGGGGATGGCAGCCATAGCGTTCTCTGCACGTTAGGTAATGTTCGGCTGTGTTTGGTTATATTCTGTTGGTTTGGGATAGATTTGGGTCTCTCTGACTTTTCTGATATACACTGCGATACTATGGATTTCAACCTTCTACTCTCTACTAATGTGTTCTCCATGGTTCTGATGAGGCCGGCGATAGTGGTCGCGGCGCGCTAGTTTTAGTTAGCTTACGTTTGGTTATGTTTATTTTGCGTAGATTCGGAGAGGATTGTTTTGACTTTTGTGCTATAATCTTCTATGAGGTGGATACCCGCTATCTACACTGCTCTAATATTTTCAGCTTGGCTCTGGAAAGGAGAGCAATGGTGGCCTCGGCACGTTGTGTTGATTGTTGTCACGCACGATTAGGTTGGGTTAGCCTAAGTTTGGTAAGGATAGCTTAAACTTTTCTGCTTTTCACAGCTATACGGTAGGTTTCTACGCTCAACTATGTTCCAG
>NW_016932258.1:0-208 GCF_001483705.2 Eufriesea mexicana
TCCATCCATTCATACATCCATACATTCATACACCCACACATCCACAAATCCAACCGTCCACACATCCAACCATCCATACATCCATCAATCCATACACCCATACATATATACATCCATACATACGTACATCCATACTTCCATCCATACATACATGCATCAATCCATACCTCAATCCATCCATACATCCATTCATCCGTACATCCATTCA
>NW_016932258.1:328-1089 GCF_001483705.2 Eufriesea mexicana
ACCCATACATCCATCCATCCATACATTCATACATCCACACATCCATAAATCCATCCATCCATACATCCATACATCTGTCCATCAATGCATCCATCCACCAATCCATTCATCCATACATACATATATACATACACCAATACATCCACACATCTATCCATACATACATACACCCGTACATCCATGAATTC
The DNA here is from genome assembly GCF_001483705.2 of Eufriesea mexicana. Taxonomy (NCBI): domain Eukaryota; kingdom Metazoa; phylum Arthropoda; class Insecta; order Hymenoptera; family Apidae; genus Eufriesea; species Eufriesea mexicana. Next base: position 517 of record NW_016932258.1, read on the forward strand.
GTACAGCCATACGTCCATATATCGTTACATCCATACATCCATACATGCATACATCCATACATACATACATCCATACATCCATGCATAACCCCATACACTCATCCATAGGTACATCCATAGACACATCCGTAAATGCATCCATACACACATCCATGCATGCATCGATCCATACATCCATCCATACATTCATTCATACAAGCATCCATACATACATCCATTCCTCCGTCCATTCACCAATCCATTCGTCCACCTACACATCCATACAACCATGCCTCCGTACAACCATATATCCTTACATACATACATCCATGCATACATACATCCGTACATCCATCCATCCATACATCCATACATCCACGCATCCATACATCCACAAATCAATCCATCCATGCGCTCATCCATCCATACGTACATCCATACATACGTCCATACATACATCCATCCATACATCCACCCTTCCGTCCATTCACACCTCCATTCGTCCACCCAAACATCCATACAGCCACGCCTCCGCACAGCCATATATTCTTACATGCATACATCCATGCATACATACATCCGTACATCCATATC
>NW_016932259.1:0-551 GCF_001483705.2 Eufriesea mexicana
TGTAACGGCAATAGCGCGCCAATAGAATATTTCATACTTATTTTTGCAATATGGTTATTTCATCACGATATTAGTCTAAAATGCCAATAAAAATGTATTTTCCAGCAAGTTTCTATAGCATTGCAATGGCTATGGTGCGCCAATAGCATAGTTCATCCGTATTTATGAAAGTGAGTTTGCTCACCACGACATTAGTCGAAAATGTCAATAAGATCGAATTTTTCAGGCAGATTCCATGGAATAGCAGTGGCTATAGCATGTCAGTAGAATCCTTCCTCCTTATACGGCAAGTGGCTTTGGTCACTACGATATTAGTCGAAAATGTAAATAAAATTGAATTTTGCAGCGAGATTCATCAGCATTGTAATGGCTATAGCACACCAACAGAATCTATCCTTCTTATTCATGTAAGAGAGTAAGCTCACCACGATATTAGCCGAAAATGTAAGTAAAATCGAATTTCCCAGCCAGTACCTTTGCTATGGCTACAGCACGCCAATATAATATATCCATCATATTTATACAAGAAGGTTCGCTGACCACGATGGTAG
>NW_016932260.1:0-762 GCF_001483705.2 Eufriesea mexicana
ACCTTACCTTGCCAAACTTAACCCAAACCAACCCAACCAAACGTGCCATGACCACTATTGCTGCCCTTACCCCGAGACAAGCGGCTGCTAGTAGAGCAACGCATAGCGCAGACATCGATCGAATAGCAGTGTACAGCGCAAAAGTCGAAACAATCCTGTCCGAATCAGGCCAAACGTTACGAAACCAATCGTAACATAACGCAGCCTAATTTTCCGAGGTCACTACTGCAGCTCTCTCCAGAGCCAAGTAGGACATATCGAAGGGGAGTAGAGCACAGAAACCAATAGAATTGCAGTGCATAGCACAATAGTCGAAGCTACCCTATCCTAGCATAGCAAGGACCCGAGCGCAGCTTAACTCATCCTAACGTGCCGAGACCACAATTGCTCGCATCCCCAGAGCACAGCAGAATGTACTTGAGCACAGTAGAGTGCAGAAAGCCTCCAAATTGCAGTGTAAAGCTCAACTGTCAGAAATATCGTAACCTAACCCAAACTAACATAACCCATCCAATCGTAGCACACCTCAAACTGAAGTGTCGAGACCAATACTGCTGACCTCCCCATAGCCAAGCAGAATATGCTAGAGCACAGTACAGCGCAGATATCCACCGAATTGCAGTGTATAGCACAAAAGTCAAAGACATTCTTGCCAAACTTAACGTAACCTAACCTATCCAGAACTAACGTAACTCTAACGTACGTGCCACGGCCATCATTGCTGGCCTCCCCAGAGGAAGGCGGATGACATTATAGCAATGC
>NW_016932261.1:0-1927 GCF_001483705.2 Eufriesea mexicana
ACGAATTATAACCCAACTTAACATGCCGGGACCACCATTCTTGGCCTGCGCAGAGCACAGCAGGAGATGCTACAGAGGAGTTGAGCGTAGAAATCGACCGCATTGCAGTGAACAGCACAAAAGTCATGTGTATCCTGACCAAAACCTAACCTATCGTACCTTAACCAGACGTAACGTATTACAACCTAACGTGCCGCGACCACTACTGCTGGCGTCCTGAGAGGCAAGCGGAATATGTTCGAGCAAATTAGAGCACAGAAGTCAGTAGGATATCTGTGTTGAGCACAAAGGTTAAAGCTACACTTACCTGACCCAAATTAACCTAACCTGACCGAACGTAATCTAACTTAACCTAACGTGCCGAGGCCAACATTGCTGGATTCCCCAGATCTAAGATGAACATATTGGAAGACAACAGAGAGCAGAAAGCCTCCATAGAGCAGCGAATTGCACAAATTCCAAAGATATCCTAGCCTTACGTGACCCAACCTCTCCTGGACAAGCGAAGACTAATTAAACCTAACGAGACGAGACCACTATTGCTGGCCTCCCCGGTGCCAAGCAGAACATACCAGAGCGCAGTGGAGAGCAGCGGTGGACGGAAAGGCAGTGTAAACCATGAAAGTCATTGCTATACAAACCTATCCAAGAACAATGTAACCTAATCGAAAGTAGCCTGAATTAGCCTAATGTGCCGAGACCACTAGTGCTGGCATCCCCAGAGTCAAGCAGGGCACATTACAATACACTAGAAGGCAGATATCCCACGAATAGCAGTGTATAGTACAAAAGTCAAAGCAATCTTAACCAAACCTAACCCAAACTATTCTATCCAAGCGTACCCAAACTGAACATATCGTGTCACGACCACAATTTCAGGCATCCACAGAGTCGAGCAGAATATAGTAGAGCAATGCAGTGCGCAGAAACCGACCGAGTAGTAGTGTAAGGCACAAAGGTCGATGTTATCCTATCCTAACCTTACAAAACGTACCACAACCGGACGCAACCGTATCCAACATAACTTGCCTAGACCACAACAACTCGCCTTCCCATCGCCAAGCGGAACGTATTAAACGTGAGTAGATCGCACATGTCCAAAGAATGGCAATGTACAGCAGAGGAGTCAAAGATATCCTAACCAATCCCAGACTAGCCTATCCTAACTAAACGCAACTTATCTTAACGTAACGCGCCGAGACCACTATTGCTGGCATCCCAGAGTCAAGCAAAACATATTGTAGCACAGAAGGGCGCAGAAATCCACCGAATAGCAGTGTACAGCACAAAAGTCAAAGCCACCATGACAAAACCTAACCTAACGCAACATAACCAAACGTTACCTAACAGAACCTATCGTGCCACGATCGCCATTGCTGGCCTCCCCAGAGTGCAGTAAAGTAAAGTAGGTCGACGAGAATCGCGGATATCTACCGAATAGTAACGTAAAGCGAAAAATTCGAGGTTATCCTATCCTAACCTAACCAAACGTAACAAAACCAAACGTAACCTAACGCAACCTAACGTGCCGAGACCAATATTTCTGGCCTCCCCATCGCCAAGCAGAACATATCGGAGGAGAATGGAGTGCAGCCGTCAATGGAATGGCACTGTATAGGAGAAAGGTCAAAGGTATCCAAATCTAACCCATGATAACGTAGCCTAACCAAACGGGCCGCAGCCACTATTTCTGGCCTCCACAGAGCAAAGCAGGGCATATTAGAGGACAGTAGAGCGGAGAAAACGTGCCACGATCGCCATTGCTGGCCTCCCCAGAGTGCAGTAAAGTAAAGTAGGTCGACGAGAATCGCGGATATCTACCGAATAGTAACGTAAAGCGAAAAATTCGAGGTTATCCTATCCTAACCTAACCAAACGTAACAAAACCAAACGTAACCTAACGCAACCTAACGTGCCGAGACCAATA
>NW_016932262.1:0-1779 GCF_001483705.2 Eufriesea mexicana
ATGCACTACGTTGCTCCTATAGTCTCTACTCCATTCTGTGGGACCCGTAACAGTGGTCTCGGCACGTCATGTTGGGTAGGATAAGATTGGCTACGTTACATTAGATTAGGTTGGGCACTGAAGGATGTGGCTTTCGGGGTATACACTGATATTTGATGGATTCCTACGCTCTACTGTGCCCTACTCTATTCTGCTTGGCCGTGGGCATTCCAGCAATAGGTGGCGGCACGATATGATGAGCTGCGTATGTATGTCTACGCAGAGATCTATAGACTATTATCCTATATCGCAAGAGTCAAAGCTACTCCAGCCTAACCTAACCACACGTGCCACAATTGAATATAATCGAACAAAAATTAACGTGCCGTGGACGCTACTGCTGGCCACCCCACGGAAAAGCAGAATATACTATGGAATAGTGTAGCGTAGAATCCCGCCGCATTGCTGTGTATAGCAAGAGAGTCAAAGATATCCAATCCTTACATGAACTAACCTAAACTAACGAAACTGAACTAACGAAACGTAGCGTATCTCAACATTACGTTGCGAGACCATTATTCCAGGCGTCCCGACATACAAGCAGGGCATACTAGAGCGCAGTGGAGTCAGAAATCCACCGAACATCGGTGTATAGCACAATAGTCAAAGCTATCCTGACCTATCCTAACCAAACGTATCGCAACCGGATGTAGCCTAACTCATCCCAACGTCCCGAGACCACAATTTCTGCCCTCCTCAGTGCCGAGCAGAACGTATTAGGGGAGAGTAGAGCGCAGAAACGCATAGAATCGCTGTGAATAGCCCAATAGTTGAAGCTACCGTGTCCTAGCGTAACCATACGTAAAACCGAACGCAGCTTAACTCACCATGACGTGCCGAAACCATAGTTGCTTGCCCCACAGAGCCAAGCAGAATATAATAGAGCAGAGCAGAGCGCAGTAATACACCGCATTGCAATGTACAGCACAATGTGGAGGGTGCCCTAGCCTAACTAAGGCTAACGTGCAGATACCGCTATTACTGGCCTCCACATAAACGGTCAGAGTACAGTGGAGCAACACAAAGCGCAGAAATCCGCCCAATATCATTGTATAGCACAAAAGTCAGCGCTAACCTAACCCAACCTGACCAAACATGACATAACCAATAGAAGCCTAACCCAAAATAAAGTGACGAGACTACTGTAGCTGACCTACTCAAAGGTAAGCAGAGCATATTAGAGAAATGTAAAGCGCAGAATTCCGCCGTATATCAGCATATAGCACAAGAGACAATGCTAACATATCCACGCCTAACCAAACGAAAAATGTCCAAATGTAACATATCTCATACTAACGTGCTGGGACTACCATTGCTGTAATCCGCAGAGGCAAGCAGAACATACTAGAGCACAGTAGAGCACTGAAATCCGTAGAATATCAGTGCACAACACAAAGATGAATGCTATTCTAACCAAACATAGCATAAGCGGCACGAACCCAAAGTAACATAGCTCAACCTAACTTGCCGCGGCCACGATTGCTGGCCTCACAGAGCCGAGCAGAACATATATTTGATAGTAGGGCGCAGAAATCCATAGATTCGCAGTGTATATTTCAAAAGTCTAAGCTACCCAAGTATAACCCGAACCAAAGTGCCAAACCAGACGAAGCCCAACGAGACGTAACTTGCTGCGATCACTTTTGCTGGCCTCCCCGCCGAAAAGCAGAATGTAGCAGAGCACAGAAGATCACAGGAATCCACCGAACAGCTGTGTAGAGCACAAAGTTCAATGCAGTC
>NW_016932263.1:0-508 GCF_001483705.2 Eufriesea mexicana
GTTAGTTTGAGTTAGGTTAAGTTTGGTTAAGTTAGGTAAGTTTGGGCTAGATGACGATAGCTTCGACTAATGTGCAGCACTCATCTCTTCTGTGGATACCTGCGCTCCACTGCCCTACACCATATTGTGTATGTCTTTGTGGACGCCAGGAATAGCGGTCGCGGCACGTTAGGTTGAGCTAAGTTACGCTTGGTTATGTCACAATTGGCTGCGCTAGGAGAGGGCAGCCTTGCCTTTATTGCCATAGCCTGCTTTTAGGTGGATGTCTGCGAACTACAGCGCTCCAATGCTTTCAGGTTGGCAATTCGAAGGCCAGCAATAGTGGAGCCGACACGTTATGATGTGTCAGGTTACGTTCGGTTATGTTGGGTTATGCTATGCCTGGCCAGAATAGTTTTAACTATTGTGCTGGACACTGATATATTTCGATGGATTTCCGCGCTCAACCGTGCTATAGTATGTCCTGCTTGGCTCTCCGGATAACAGAAATATCGGTCTCGTCACGTTA
>NW_016932265.1:0-3439 GCF_001483705.2 Eufriesea mexicana
CTTATTTATGCACGAAAGTTAGCGCACCACGATCTTAGTCGAAAATGTCAGTTAAATTTGATTTTCCAGTATGATTCTATAGCATTGCAATGGCTACAACACGCCAATAGAATCCTTCCTCCTTATTTATGCAAAAAAGTTAGCTCTCCCCGATATCAGACGACAATGTCAACAAAATTGAATCTTCCAGGCAGATTCTATAGTATTGCTACGGCTATAGCACGTCAATAGAATCGCTCCTCCTTATTTATGCAAGAAACTTAGCTCACCAAGACATTCGAAGAAAATGTTAATAAAATTTGATTTTCCAGCCAGATTATATAGCATTGCAATGGCAATAGCACACCAATAGTATTCTTCCTCCTTATTTATGCAAAAAAGTTAGCTGACCCCGATGTTAGCCGAAAATGTCAATGAAATAAAATTTCCCAGCCAGATTCTGTAGCAATGCAATGGAGATAGCACGACAATAGAATCTTTCCTACTTATTTAAGCAAGATAGTTACCGCACCACGATATTATACGAGAGTGACAATAAAATTGAATTTTCCATCCAGTTTCTATAGCACTGCAACGGGTATAGCGTGCAAATAGAATCTTTCCTCCTTATTTATGCAAAAAAGTTAGCTCACCACGATGTTAGATGAAAATGATAAAAAAGTTGGATTTTCCATCCATATTATATATCATTGCAATGGTAATTCCACGCCAAAAAAATCTTTCCTCCTAAGTCATGTAAGAAAGTTAGCTCACCCGGATATTAGACGACAATGTCAATAAAAATGAATCTTCCTGGCAGATTCTATAGCATTGCAACGGCTATGGCACGTCAACAGAATCTCTCCTCCTTATTTATGCAAGAAACTTAGCTCACCAAGATATTAGAAGAAAATGTTAATAAAATTTGATTTTCCAGCCAGACTATATAGCATTGCAATGATAATAGCACGCCAATAGTATTCTTCCTCCTTATTTATGCAAAAAAGTTAGCTCACCCCGATGTTAGCCGAAAATGTCAATAAAATTAAATTTCCCTGCCAGATTCTGTAGCAATACAATGGAAATAGCACGACAATGGAATCTTTCCTACTTGTGTAAGCAAGAAAGTTACCTCACCACGATATTATACGAGAATGACAACAAAATTCAATTTTCCATTCAGTTTCTATAGCACTGCAACGGGTGTAGCGCGCAAATAGAATCTTTCCTCCTTATTGATGCAAAAAGTTAGCTCAACACGATAGTAGAAGAAAATGTTAATAAAGCTGGATTTTCCATCTATATTATATATCATTGCAATGGCTATAGCACGCCAATAGAATCTTTCCTCCTAATTTATGTAAGAAAGTTATCTCACCACGATATTATTTGAAAATGCTAATAAAATTGAATTTTCCTTGCAGAATCTATAGCATTGCGATGGCTATTGCACGCGAATAGAATTTTTCCTCCTTATCTATGCAAGAAGGTCGGCTCACCACGACATTAGCAGGAATTTCTATAAAATATACCTTTCCATGCAGATTCTATAGCATTGCAACGGCTATAGCACGCCAATAGAACCTTCCCACCTTTTTTATGTAAGAAAGTAGCTCAGTACCATATTAGTCGAAAATGTCAATAAAATTTAATTGCCCAGCAAGATTCTATAGCATTGCAATGGCTATAGCAGGCCAATAGAATATTTCCTCCGTATCTATGCGAAAAAGTAAGCTCACCCCGATATTAGACGACAATGTCAATAAAATTGAATCTTCCAGCCAGATTCTATAGCATTGCAACGGCTATAGCACGTCAATAGAATCTCTCCTCCTTATTTATGCAAGAAACTATGCTGACCCCGATATAAGTCGAATTTTTCAATATCATTACATTTTCCAGACAGAGTCTGTTGCAATGCAATGACTATAGCACGCCAATGGAATTTTTCCTCCTTATTTACGCAAGGAGGTTTGCTCACCGCGGTATTAGCCGAAAATGCCAATAAAATTAAATTTTCCAGCCAGATTCAGTAGCATTGCAATGGAAATAGCACTACAATAGAATATTTCCTACTTATTTACGCAGGAAAGTTACCTCACCACGATGTTATACGAGAATGTCAATAAAATTGAATTTTCCATCCAGTATCAATAGCACTGCAACGGGTATAGCTCGCAAATAGAATCTTTCCTCCTTATTTATGCAAAAAAGTTAGCTCACCACGTTATCAGAAAAAATTTTAATAAAATTGGATTTTCCATCCATATTATATATCATTGCAATGGCTATAGCACGCCAATAGAATCTTTCCTCCTTATTTTTGCACGAAAGTTAGCTCACCACGATCTCACTAGAAAATGTCAATGAAATTTGATTTTCCAGCATGATTCTATAGCATTGCATTGGCTACAGCACGCCAATAGGATCTTACCTCCTTATTTATGCAAAAAAGTTAGCTCACCCCAATATTTGACGACAATGTCAATAAAATTGAATCTTCCAGCCAGATTCTCTAGCATTGCAACGGCTATAGCACGCCAATAGAATCTTTACTCCTTATTTACGCAAGAAAGTTAGCTCAACGCGATATTATGCGGAAATGTCAATAAAATTGGATTTTCCAGACAGATTGTATTGCGCAACAATGGCCATAGCACGTCAAAAGGATCTTTCCTCCTTATTTATGCAAGGAGGCTGCTCACCGCGATATTAGCCAAAAATGTCAATAAAATATAATTTCACACACAGATTCTGTTGCACTGCAATGGAAATAGCACGGCAATAGCGACTTTCCTCCTTATTTAAGCAAGAATGTTAGCTCGCCACGACATTTGCCGAAATGTCAATAAAATATAATTTTCCAGGCAGATTCTATAGCATTGCAATGGCTATAGCACGCCAATAGAATCTTCCCACATTCTTTATGCAAGAAAATTAGCTCACCACGATATTGGGATAAAATGTTAATAAATTTGGATTTTCCAGTCAGATTCTATATCATTGCAATGGCTATAGGTCGCCAATACTTTCTTCCTTCCTTGTTTATGCTAGAAAGTTAGCTCACCAAGATATTAGAAGAACATGTTAATAAAATTTGATTTTCCAGACAGATTATATAGCATTGCAATGGCAATAGCACGCCAATAGTATTCTTCCTCCTTATTTATGCAAAAAAGTTAGCTCACCCCGATGTTAGCCGAAAATGCGAATAAAATTAAATTTCACAGCCAGATTCTGTAGCAATACATTGGAAATAGCACGACAATGGAATCTTTCCTACGAATGTAAGCAAGAAAGTTACCTCACCACGATATTATACGAGAATGACAATAAAATTCAATTTTCCATTCAGTTCCTATAGCACTGCAACGAGAATAGCGCGCAAATAGAATCATTCCTCCTTATTGATGCAAAAAAGTTAGCTCAACACGATAGTAGAAGAAAATGTTAATAAAGC
>NW_016932266.1:0-369 GCF_001483705.2 Eufriesea mexicana
ACATTCTCCTCTCTTCTTTTTATTCTGTCAACACTTCCATAAAGTATTTTACATTCTTTAACAAATTTAGGCCATTCAGTGGTTTAGTTAGACAATCAGCATTTGTTTCTTTATTTGGTACGTAACAAATTTGCAAGTTCTTAATTTTTACTACATCTCCTATATAACAACATTTTTCTATGTAGGAGCTTAGATTTCATTTTGTACATTTATCGCATTCAGTCTATTCACATGTCACAGTCTTTCGCAACTTCTTTTCCAGTAGGACTTCACATATCAGTCTATATATCCACACAACACATTTCGTTGGTTTCTGTTCCTTTTCCAAATTCAAGACAATACACACCGTCAAATATCTTAATATTCCCT
>NW_016932267.1:0-3314 GCF_001483705.2 Eufriesea mexicana
GGATTAGAACCAGCTGCATTGCTGTACTGTGCTCTGCTCGACTCTGGGGATGCCAGAAATAGTAGTACCGGAACGATAGTTTTATATATGCTTCGTTTGGCTATTTTACGATTGGTTCGGTTAGGAGGGGACAGCGTAAACGTTTATGCTATAGACTGCTTCTCGTTGGACTTCTTCGCTATACTGTGCTCTAAAATGCCCTGAATGGCTCCGGGGAGGCCAGCAACAGTGTGCTCGGCACGTTTGGTTTGGTTATGTTACGTTTGGTCGGTATATGTTAGCATAGTGTAAGGAAGGATATCTTTGACTTTTGTGCTATGTACTGCGATTCGATGGGTTTCTGCTATCTACACTCCTCAAATGTGTTCCGCTTGGCTCTAGGGCGACCAGCAATGGTGGTCGCGCCACAAGGCGATTAGCAGTGGTGGTCGCGCCACGCACGATTGAGTTAGGTTGCGTTTGGTATCGTTACGATTGGATAGGTTAGGAGCGGTTAGCTTTGTCCCTGGTGCAGTACACTGCTTTTCGGTGGATTACTACCATCTACGTTGACGTTACTTTCGGTTGTGTTACATTTGGCTAGGTTAGGCTACGATGCTTCGTCTTTTGCCCTATACACCGCTGTTCAATGGGTTTCTGCCCTCTCATATGTTTTAATTTCCTCTGCTCGACTCTGGGGAGGAAAACGGTAGCGGTCGTGCACGTTACGTTGCGTTGGGTTACGTTTGGTTTGGTTAGGCTTCTTTGGGTTAGCTTAGGATATCTCTGACTTTTGTGGTGTACACTGCAGTGCGATCGATATCTACGATCTACTGTGCTGTAGTATACCCTGCTTGGCTCTGCGGAGGGCCACAATTTTGCTCTGCGGAGGGCCACAGTAGTGGAATCGGCACAATTGGTTGTGTCAGATCAAGTTTGGTTACGGTAAGTTTGGTTAGGTTAGGAACATATAGCCCTGACTTTTTTGCTATAAGATGCTTTTCGGCGAACTTCTGGGCTGAACTGTTCTCTAATATGCTGTGCTTGACTCTGGGAAGGCAGCAATTATGGTCTCGGCACGTTATGCTGAGTTATATTGCGCTCGGTTAGGATAGGTTGGGATACGTTTGGTTACGGTTGCTTTAACTTTTGCGCTATGCACTGCAATTCTCTTGATTTGTGCGGTCTACGATCCTCTAGTAGGTTCAGCTTGTCTCTGTAGAGGGCAGCAATAGTGGTCTCGGCACGTTCGGTTCAGGGAGATTACGTTTGTTTATGTTGCGTTTGGTTATGTTATGATGGGATAGCTTTGACCTTTACGTTATAAACAGATTTGTGGTGGATTTCTGCGCTCTACATTTCTCTAATATGCCCTACTTCGATATGGGGAGGCCAGCAATATTATTCTCGGCAAGTTACGTTTAGTTAGGCTATGTTCGGATAGATTAGGTTTGGACAGGTTAGGTTATGTTATCTTAGACATTTGTGCTATACGCTGCAATGCGGTGGATTACTACTCTCTACTGCGCCCTCGTATATTCTGCTTGACTCTGTGGTGGCCAGCAATAGTGGCCCCGGCTGGATAGGTTAGGTTTCGTTGCGTTCGCTTATACTACGTTTGGACAGGATAGTAGAGGAGAGCTTTGACTTTTGTGCTGTACACTGCTCTTCGTTCCATTCCTGTGCCCTATATTTGTCTACTATACTCTGCTCGACTCCCGGGAGGAGAGCAATAGTGGTCGCGGAACGTCATGTTTTGTTAGGCTACGTTTGGTAATGTTAGGTTAGGAAAGCTTTGGATAGGAACGCTTTGACTTTCGTGCTATAAACTGTTGTTCGGTGGATTCCTGCGATCTAATGTGCTCTAATATTCCCTGCTCGGCTCTGGGGAGGACAGAAGTGTAATTATCGTCACATCACTATTAGATACACTACGTTTGGATTCGTTTGGTAAGGTCAGGTTGTGTCAGTGTAAGTCTGACTTCTGTGCTATTCACTGCAATGCGTTGGCTTTCTGCGCACTACTGTGCTCTAGTACATTCTCCTTGTCTTTGTGGAGGACCGCAATATTGGTCCCGTCCTGTTAGGTAGAGTTACGGAACGTTGCGTTGTATTAAGTTAGGTTAAGCTTCGTCACGTTAACATATGCTATCATGTCATACACTGCAATCGGAGCATTTTTGCGCTGTACTGAGGTCTACGATATTATGCTTTGCCCTGGGAGTGCCACCAATAGTGGCCATGGCACGATACGTTGAGGTAGGCTTCGTTTTTATAGGTTAAGCTAGCTTTGGTCATTTCTGGATTTATATGACTTTTGCTCTGTACACTCCGTTTCCATAGGCTTCTGCGCCCTAATGCCGTCTAGAAGGTTCAGCTCGGCTCTGTGGAGGCCAGCAATAGTGATCGGGGTTCGTCAGGTTGTGTTATGTTACGTTTGGTTAGGTTAGGTTACCTCAAGCTCGGTCAGGTTATCTTTGACTTTCGTACTATACACTGCTATTCGGAGGACTTCTGCCCTCCACTGTGCCCTACTATATTCTGCTTGGCCCTGGGGAAGCCAGCATTAGCCATGGCACGTTATGCTGAGTTAGTCTAAGTTTGACTAGATTATGTCAGGTTATGTTTTGTAAGGGTGGCTTCAACCTTAATGCTGTACACTATTATTCGGCGTGTCCGTGTGAGATACACTGTGCTCTACTGTATTCTGCTTCTCTCCATGGAGTCCGGCAGCTGTGATCGCGGCACGCTCTCTTGAGTTATACTACGTTTGGTTAGGTTATGTTATGTCAAGTTATGTTTGGATACCTTCGACTTTTGTGCTGTTCACTGAAATGCGGAGAATTTCTGCGAGCTGCTGTGCTCTAGTACACCCTACTTGTCTCTGTGGCGCTCAGCAACTGTTGTCTCGTCGTGTTTGGTTGGCTTAGATTTCGTTCGAATATGTTACGTTTGGCTATGTTAGGACAGTCTACTTTGACTTTTATGCTTTACACTGCTATTCCTTGAGTTTCTGTGATCTACTGCACTCTACTGTAATCTGTTTGGCTTCGGGCAGGTCAGGAGAAGTGGTCGCGGCACGTCATATTTAGTTATGATATGTTGTGTTATGTTAGATTAGGCCAGGTTTGGTTAGGGCACCTACGGCCTTTGCGTTGTCCTCTGCATTGCGGTGGATTTCTTCTCTCTACTGTGCCCTAACACGTTCTGCCTGCCTCTGTGGATGTCAGCGATCGTTGTCTGGTCATGGTAGGTTGAGTTAGGCTTCGTTCGGATATGTTGCGTTCGGCTAGGTTTGGTTGGGCTACTTTGACTTCTGTGCTGTTCACTGCCAT
>NW_016932268.1:0-263 GCF_001483705.2 Eufriesea mexicana
TATGGATGTGTGGATGTGTGGATGGATGGTTGTATGGATGGATGGAAGTATGGATGGCTGGATGTATTAATGTATGGACGTTTGTATGTATGGATGTATGTAGGTATGGCTGTATTTGCGTTATGGATGTACGGAGGTATGTATGCATGTATGTATGTATGTTAGAATATATGGATGTACGGAGGAATGGATGTATGGATGAGTGGGTGGACGAATGAGTGGGTGAATGGACGGTAGAATGGATGTATGTATGGATGCTTGTA
>NW_016932269.1:0-228 GCF_001483705.2 Eufriesea mexicana
GAAAATGTAATTTTATTGACGTTTTCGACTAATATCGTGGTGAGCTAACTTTCTTGTATAAATGAGGAGGAAGGTTGTTATTACCGTGCTATAGCCATTACAATGCTATAGACTCTGCCTCGAAAATTCAATTTAATTGACATTTTCGACTAATATCGTGGCGAGGTAGCTTTCGTGCATAAATAAGGAGGTAAGATTCTGTTGGACAGCTATAGCCATTGCAATTCT
>NW_016932270.1:0-737 GCF_001483705.2 Eufriesea mexicana
CAAAGCTACCCTGTCCTAACATAGCCAATCGTAGCATAAGCGAACGTCGCCTAAGTCAACCAGACGTGCCGCAACCGCCACTGCTGGCCACCCGGAGCCAAGCAGGACCCACTACTGTACAGTAGAACGCTGAAATCCATAGAATAGCTGCGTATATTAGAAAAGTCAAAGGTGGCCAAACCTAACCCAAACCAACAGAACACAACCGAACATGGCATAACTCATCCTAACGTGCCGAGACCGCATTGCTTCCATCCCCAGAGACATGCGCGACGTACTAGACCACAGTAGAGCCCAGAAGTCCACCGAAAATCTGTGTACGGCATGAAAGTTGAAGTTATGCTTACCAAACGAAGCCTTACCCAACCTAACAGAACATAGCTTGACTAGTCACAATGTACCGACACCGCCCTTGGTGGGCTTGCCAGAGCCAAGCTGAAAGCATTAGAGCATTTTAGAGCGCAGGAATCCCCCTAATAGCTGACTATGGCACTAAAGTCAAAGATATCCTCTCCTAATCAAACCAACGTTAACATAACCAAACGAAGCCTAACTCAACCTAACGTGCCACGACCACTACTGGCGGCATACGTAGAGCCAAGCGGAACATATTAGTAGAAAGTGGAGGGCAGAGTTCAAAGAATCGCAGAGTGCATCAGAAAAGTGAATGATATCCAAACCAACGGAATATGACCAAAAATAGCGTATCTCTGACCGGGCCCAACCTGACCCACCCA
>NW_016932271.1:0-506 GCF_001483705.2 Eufriesea mexicana
TATCCTGCTTGTCTCTGTGGAGGCCAGCAATAGTGTGCTCGTCATGATAGTTTAAGTTAAGTTGTGTCTGGATAAGTTACGTTGGGTTAGCTTAGGATATTCTACTTTGACTTTTGCCCCTTACCCTGCTATGCGCGGATTTCTGCGCTCCGCAGTGTTCCAATGCCTTCAGCTTGACTCTGGGAGTCCAGCAACAGTGCTGTCGGTGCGTTAGGTTGTGTTAGTCTACGTCAGCTTATGACACGTTTGGCTATGTTAGGGCAGAGTAGCATAGACGTCTGTGCCATACACTGCTATTCGGTGCATTCCCGCCCTCTACTGTGCTCTAATATGCTCTGCTTGGCTCACGGGTGGCTAGAAATGGTGGTCTCTGCGTGTTAGCTTCAGCTATGCTTCGTTTCGTCTGGCTAGGTTGGGATGGTCTGGTTAGGATTATTTTCGTACTTTACGCTGCTATTCGGTAGGTTCCTGCCCTCTACATTGCTCTACTATGCTCTGCTCGACTC
>NW_016932272.1:0-821 GCF_001483705.2 Eufriesea mexicana
TATCAACAGAGCACTGTTGCCGATAGATTAATCTGTGCAGTGATGATATATCCTCCATAATAACTTTAGAGTGGAAAAAGACATATCCGTTGTAGCTCCAGCTATTAACAATAGACATTAAATTACTGAGTACTGGCATCGCGACGGTTTCGTAGCCGTTGGATTAATTTCGTCACTAGTGATTAAATTTCCAAAGCATGCTTATAGTATTCAATGTATGGTAAGGTTATGGCTGGAGATATTTATATTTCCCAGTACGGTAGTTGGTATTTCCAATAAACAAGGCACTGTAGCAGTTGGATTAGATAGTTCAATGATTATTTAGATTCTATAGTAATTCTAGAATGTGATAAGTGTGATCCGTTATAGCTCAAGATATTAATAACTGAAAACACAGTACTAAGTGCAGTCATAATCGCAATAATGTAGTCATGGATTAATTCGATAGCTGATGACTAAAATTGCACAGTTGTTCTATAATATACAGTGCATACATCAGCTGTGACTGCAGATAATTACAATTCCCAGCAAGGTAGGTGGCACCGCCACCAATAGTGCACTGTGGACGTTGGAATAATCTTTTCAGGAACGATTTAAATTCCAAAGCAATTCTGGAGTAATCAATGTATAGGACGGTTATAGCTAGAGATACTTCCAGTACTTCGTCTAGTGAATAAATGTATAGCACTGTTACGGCTAGAGATATTTATAATTGAGGGTATGGTTCCTATTACATACATCAACCGAGCAATGTAGCCGTTGTATTGATCTGTTCAATGATGACTTAGACTCTACAGAAATTATCGAATGACAAGGGACAG
>NW_016932273.1:0-1130 GCF_001483705.2 Eufriesea mexicana
GTCAGGTTAGGCTACTCTGACTTCTATGCTGTACACTGCTATTTGGTGGATCTCTCCACTCTTATGCGCCCTAATATGATCTCCTTGGCTCTACGACGGCCATCAGTAGCGGCCGCCGCACATTAAGTAGAGTTATGCTATGTTTGCCTAGTTAGGCTGATCCAGGCGTGGTTAGGGCATTCTCGAGTTTTGTGCCATACGCTGCTATTATGTGGATATCTGCGCTCAACATTGCTCTACTACACTCTGCTCGACTCAGGGGTGTCGAGCAATGGTGTTCGTGGCACGTTACGTTGAGTTATGTTACGTTTGGTTAAGCTAGGTTAGGCTATGTTTTGTCAGGCAAGCTTTGACTTTCGTGCTATACGCTCCTATTCGGTGGATTTATGTGATCTACTGTGTTCTACTACAATCTACTAGGCTATGCGGAGGCCAGGAGCTGTGGCCGCGGCACATTATATTGAGTTATGCTATGTGCGGTTAGGTTTGGTTATGCCTGGTTAGGTTAGGGTATCTTCGAATATTTCGCTGTACACTACTATACGGTGGATATCTGCACTCTACATTGCTCTACTATACTCTGCTCGACTCTGGCGAAGCGAGAAATGGCGAGCGCGGCACGCTAGGTACTGTTAGAACACGTTTGGCTAGGTTAGGTTAGGATATGTTCGGTCAGGGTAACTTTGACCTTCGTGCTACACTCCGCTTTTCGGTAGATTTCTGTGCTCCACTGTTCTCTACTGTACTCTGCTAGGCTATGACGAGGCCAGGAGCAGTGGTCGCGGCACGTTATGTTGAATTACGCTACGTTAGGTTAGGTTACGTTTTGCCAAGCTTGGTCAGATTATCTCTGACTTTCGTGCTGTACACTATTTTCCGGCGGGTTCCTGTGGTCTACTGTGCTGTGTTGTATTCTCCTTGGCTCTGTGGAGACCAGCAGTAGAGTGGTCTCGCACGGTAGTTTGAGTTTAGCCACGTTCGCTTATGTTACGTTAGATTAGGTTAGGGTACGTTTCCACCTCTATTGTGCTACGCACCTATATTCGGTCCATTACTGCTCGGTACTGTGCTCTAGTGTGCCCTGCTTGGCACTGCGGAGGGTAGCAAAAGTTGTCCCGGCACATTTGTTT
>NW_016932274.1:0-1104 GCF_001483705.2 Eufriesea mexicana
CCTACCATTGGATTGAGAACGTTAGGTGATATATTCATCAAACTATAGCAGGTTATAGACTTTAAATAGACCTATTATATTGTAAGTAGATGGCTATACTTACCAAAGGATTGAGAACGTTAGGTAACCTATTCATCAAACTATAGCAGATTATAGATTTTGAATAGACTTATTATATGGTGAGTAGATTGCAATACCTACCATTGGATTGAGAACGTTAGATGATCTATTCATCGAGTTATAACAGGTTATGAATTTTAAATAGACATTTTAAATAGGCCTATTCTATGTTAAGTAGATGGCTATACTTACCATTGGATTGAGAACGTTTGGTGATCTATTCATCAAACTATAGCAGGTTATACATTTTGAATAGACTTATTGTATGGTAAGTAGGTGGCTGTACCTACCATTGGATTGAGAACGTTATCTGATCTATTCATCAAACTATAGTAGGTTATAGATTTTGTATACACTTAATCTATGGTAAGTAGATTGCTATACCTACCATTGAATTGAGAACGTTAGGTGATCTATTCATCAAATTATAGCAGGTTATAGATTTTGAATAGACTTATTCTATGATAAGTAGATGGTTATACCTACCATTGGATTGAGAACGTTAGGTTATCCATTCAAGGAGGTATAACAGGTTATGAATTTTTAATAGACTTATTCTATGGTAAGTAGATGGCTATACCTGTCATTGGATTGAGAACGCTAGGTGATCTATTCATAAAATTATAGTAAGTTATAAATTTTGAATAGACCTATTCTATGGTGAGTAAATGGCTATACTTACCATTGGATTGAGATCGTTAGATGACCTATTCGTCAAACTATAGCAGGTTATAGTTTTGAATAGACTTATTCTATGCTAGGTAGATGGCTATACCTACCATTGGATTGAGATCGTTAAGTGATCTATTCATTGAGTCATAACAGGTTATGAATTTTTAATTGACTTATTCTATGGTAAGTAGGTGGCTATACCTATCTTTGCATTGAGAACGTTAGGTTATCTATTCATCAGGCTATTGCAAGTTATAGATTTTGAACAGACCTATTCTATGGTAAGTAGATTGCTATACCTACCATTGAATT
>NW_016932275.1:0-917 GCF_001483705.2 Eufriesea mexicana
ATTGGCGTGCTATAGCCATTGCTATGCTATAGAACCTGGCTGGAATATTCAATTTTATTCACATTTTCGTCTAATGTCGCTGCGAGATCACTTTGTTGCATAAGTATGGGGGAAAAGCGCCATTGGCGTGCTATAGCCACTGCAGTGCCTCAGAATCTGGCTGGAAAATCCGATTTTATTGACATTTTCTTCTAATATCTCTGTGAGCTAGCTTTTTTGCATAAATAAGGAAGAAGGATTCTATTGCCGTCCTATAGGCAACGGAATGCTATACAATCTTGCTGGAAAATTAATTTTTATTGAGATTTTCGACTAATATCGTGGTGAGCTAGCTTCTTTGCATAGATAAGGAGGAACAATTCTATTGGCGTGCATTAGCCATCGCAATGCAATAGATTCTGCATGGAAAATTCAATTTTATTGACATTTTCAAATAATATCGTGGTGAGCTAACTTTCTTGCGTAAATAAGGAGGGAAAATTCCATTGGCGTGCTGTAGCCACTGCAGTGCAACAGAAACTGGCTGGAAAATTCAATTTTATTGACATTTTCAAATAATATCGTGGTGAGCTAACTTTCTTGCGTAAATAAGGAGGGAAAATTCCATTGGCGTGCTGTAGCCACTGCAGTGCAACAGAAACTGGCTGGAAAATTCAATTTTATTGACATTGTCGACTAATATTGTGGTGAGCCAGCTTTCTTACATGTATAAGGAGGAAAGACTCTCTTGGCGTGCTATAGCCATAGCAATGCTACAGAATCTGGCTTAAAAAGAAAATTTTATTAACATATTCGTGGTGAGCTAACTTTCGAGCGTAAATACGGAGGGAAGATTCAATTGGCATGTTATACCGATCGCAATGCTATAGAATCTTGCTGGAACAATAAATTTTATTGACATTTTCGACTAATATCGT
>NW_016932276.1:0-565 GCF_001483705.2 Eufriesea mexicana
CGCAGGGGTCCAACGAATTGCAGTGTAAAGCACAAAGGTCGAAGCTATACTGTCCTAACCAAGCCAAGCGTGACACAACCAAGCGCAACGTATTCCAACCTGTCATGCCCCCGCATTGCCAAGCAGAACATACTAGAGTAGAGTTGGGCGCAGAAGTCAATAGAATGGCAGTGCATAGCAGAAAAGTAAAAACCAGCCAAACCTGACACAAACAAACCTAACCTAACAAAACGTAACATATCTGAAGCTAACGTGCCGAGACCAGTATCGCTGTCCCACCCAGACGCAAGCTGAACACGTTACAGCAATGTAGAATGCAGAAACCCAACCAATTGCAGTGTATAGCGCAAAAGTCAAAGCTATCCTAGTATCCTAGCATAACATGGCCAAACGTACCCTGTCCCAACCTAACGTGCCTAGACTACTATTGCTTGCCTCTCCATCGCCAAGCAGAACACATTAGAGGAGAAGAGTGCGCCGAAGCACATATAAAGGCAGTTTATAGCAGAAAAGTCGCAGCAATCGTAACCTGAGCCAAGCAAACCTAACTTAACTGATAGTAACA
>NW_016932277.1:0-16940 GCF_001483705.2 Eufriesea mexicana
ATGGGCACATAATGTTCAGGTAGACTTCATATGGTTAGGTTAGGTTGTGTCAGGTATGGTTGTGATATCTTTGACTTTTGTGCTTTACATTGAAGTGCGGCGGAGTCCTGCGTTTTACTGTCCTCTGGTATGTTCTGATTGGCTCCGCGTAGGTCAGCAATAGTGGTCTAGGCACGTTAGGTACAATTATGCAACGTTCGGTTAGGTTAGGTCACGTTATGCTAAGTTAGGGTATCTCTGACTTTTGTGATTCACGCAGCAATGCGGTGGCTTTCTGCGCTCTACTGTCCTCTAGTATATTCTGCTCGACTCTGGGGAGGTCAGCAGTAGTGTCCTCAGCACGTCAGGTTGAGTCAGGTTACATTTGGTTTTGTTACGTTTGGTTAGGTCAGGAATGTATACTTGTGACTTTTGTGCTATACACTGCTCTGCGGTGAATTTCTGCGTTCCACTGTGTTATAATATTCTCTGCTTGGCTCTGGGGTGCCGGCAATAGTGGTCTCTGCGTGTTAGGTTGTGTTAGATTACGTTTGGTTATGTTGGGTTATTCTGGGATAGGTTAGGATAGCTTTGTTTCTTCTGCTATCCATTGCCATTCTTTGCTCTTCCGCGCTCTACTCTCCTTTAATATGTTCCGCTTGGTCATGGCGAGGCCAGAAACAGTAGACTGGACTCGTTATGTTTAGTTAGTCTACGCTTGGTTGGGCTTGGTTGAGTCGGGTGTGGATATGGTACATTTGACATTTGTGCTATTCGCTGCTGTTTGGTGGCATCATGCGATCGACTGTGCTCTAGTGTATTCTGCCTGGCTGTAGGGACACTAGCAATAGTGGCCTTCGCACGCTAGGTTAAGTTAGGTTACGTTTGGTTTTATTACGTTTCGATAGGATAGAACAGGTTAGCGTCGACCTTTGTGATGTACCCTGCTATTCGACGGATCTCTACGCTCTAGATTGCTCTACTGTACTCTGCTCGAATCTGGGGATGTCAGCAATAGTGCTCGTGGCACGTTATGTTGCGTTAGTTTGCGTTTGGGTATCTTACAATTTGTTAGGCACGGAGGGGGCAGCTTCGACTTTTGTGCAATAAAGTGCTATTCGGTGGATTTTTGCGCTATACTGTGATCTGACACGATCTGCTTGGCTCTGAGAAGGACAGCAATGCTGTTCTCGGCTCCTTGGTTTCAATTAGGCTACGTTCGGATATGTTACGTTGAGTTTGGTTGGGAGAGGGCAGTTTTGACTTTTGTGCCATACACTGCTGTTCGTTGCATTTCTGGGACATGCTGTTCTCTAACATGCTATGCTTTGCTCTGGGGAGTACAGTAATAGTGGCCTCGGCACGATAGGTTGAGTCAGGCTGCGTTCGATACGGTTACGCTTGTTTGGCTCATGTCCGGATAGCCTTGACATTCTTGGTATAGACTGTTATTCGTTGGATACCTGCGCTCTACTGCGACCTCATATGTTCAGCTTGTCTATGTTAAAGGCAGCAATAGCGGTCTCGGCACGCTACGTTGTATTAGTCTACGTTCGTTTGGGTTAGGTTAGGTCAGTTTGGGGTAGCATTCCTTTGACTTTAGTGCTTTACACTGCAGCGCCGTGGATATCTGTACTTTACTGTTATCTAGTCTACTCTACTTGTCTCTGTGGAGGTCAACAGAAGTGTTGTAGGTCGGTTAGGTGGATTTAGACAACGTACGGTTGTGTCACGTTTGGTTAGGTTAGGCAAGGACAGCTTTGAGTCTTGGGCTGTACACTGCCATTCACGGGATTTACATGCTCTGCCCTGTTTTGAGGAGGCCAGCAATATTGGGCACGGCACGTTAGATAGAAATAAGTTTCATTTGATTATGTTAGGTTACGATAGGTTTGATCTGGATATCTTTTACTTTTGTGATGTTCACTGCAATACGGTCGATTCCTGCGCTCTACTGCGATCTAGCGTATTCTACCTAGCTCTGCGGAGTCCAGCAATAGTGGTCTCGGCACGATAGGTTGAGTTATGTTACGCTTGGTTGGTTTAGGACAGGATGGATCGGACTTTTGCCCTATACGCTGCTATTCGGCGGATTTCTGCGCTCTACTGTGCTCTAATATGTACCGCTTGGCTCTCGGGATGCCATCAAGTGTGGCCGGGGCACGTTACGTTGAGTTAGGTTACGTATGGTTACGTTAAGGTTGGTTAGGTTAGGAGGGGCTGGCTTTGACATTTGCGCTGTACGCTGCCATATGGTGGCTCCCTTGGCTCTACTGCGACCTAGCATACTATGCTTGGCTCTTGGCATTCCAGCAATGCATCTCTCAGAACGTCAGGTTCGGTCGGGATAGGGTTGGTTATATTGCGTCTGGATATTTTAGGATAGAATGGCTTTTGACCTTTGTTTCGTGCACTGCTATTCGGCGGATTCCTACGCGCTACATTGCCCTACAATAATCTGCTCAATTCTGTGCATGCCAGCCATAGGCATCCCGGAACGTTAGGTTGAGTTATGCTACGTTCGGTTATGTTACGATTGGTTAGGGCAGGATTGGATAGCTTAGACAAATGTGCTGTACACTGCTACCACGGGGGATTTCTGCACTCTGCTATGCTCTGGTATATTCTGATCGTCTGTGTGGAGATTAGCTATTGTGGTAGCTGCATGTCAGTTTGAGATAGGTTACGTTCGGTTATGTTAGGATTGGTAAGCTTAGGATGGATATCTTCGGCTTTTGTGCCGTACAGTGAAATGCGATGGAATCCTGCGCTCTACAGTGCCCTAGTACACTCTGATCGGCTCGGGGGAGGACAGTTATAGTGGTAGTGGCATGTTAGATTTTGTTATGTTGCGTTCGGTTGTGCTTGGTTAGGTTACCTCTGACCTTTGTGCTACACAGGGCTATTCGGTGAAAACATAACATGCTCTGCTCGACTATGGGGTGGCCAGTAACAGTGGTCTCGGCACGTTAGGTTGAGTTAGGCTTCGTTTGGGTACGTTATGCTTGTTTGTGTTAGGCTATTATAGCTCCGACTTTCGTAATATACACTGCTATCGTATTGACTTCTGCGCCCCACTGTGCTCTATTTTATTCTGCTTGGCCCAGGGGCGTCCTGAAATAATGGTTGCGGCTAGTTATGGGGCGTTACGCTTCGTTTGGTTAGGTTACATTTGTTAGGGTTAGGTTTGGGTAGCTTTGACTTCTCTTCTGTACAATGCAATTCTACGGATCTCTGCCCTCTACTCTCCTCTAATATGATCTGCTTGCCACTGGGGATGCCAGAAATAGCGGCCGGGTCACGTTACGTAGTGTTAGGTTATGCTGGTTGCGTTACGATTTGTTCGGTTAGGAGGGTCTAGCTTTGACTTTTCCGCTGTACGCTGCTATTCGGCAGGATACCTGCACTGTACAGCGCTCTAACATGTTCAGCTTGTCTCCGGGTGTGGCAGCAACGGTGCTATCGGTACGTTACGTCGAGTTAGGCTACGTTCCGTTCGGCTAGGTTTCGTCAGGATTGGTTAGGATATCTTTGACTCTTGTGCTTTACACGGCATTGCGGCTGATCTCTGCCCCTTACATTGCTCTAGTATATTCTGGTAATCTCTGTGGATGTCAGCAATAGTGGCCTATGCACGTTCTGTTGGTTAGGTTACGTTTGGTTATGTTATGTCTCTTTAGGTTAGTATAGGATAGATCTGACTTTTGTGATGTACACTGTTATGCGGTCGGCTTCTGCTCTCTACTGTGCTATAATATGCTCCGCTTTGGCCTATGATGCCAGCAACAGTGGTATCGGCACGTTAGATTGAGTCAGGATACGTTCGTTTGGGTTACGTTTGTTTGGGTTAGGTTCGGATAGCACTGACTTTCTTGGCATAGACTACCATTCGGTGGATGTATGATCTCACCTGTGCTCTAATACACTATGCTCAAATCTGGGAAGGCTAGAAGTAGTGGTTCGGGCAGGTTAGCTTGATTTAGGGTTCGTCTGGTTATGTTACGTGATGCCTGGGTAGGAGAGAACAGCATTGACTTTTGTGCTATATACAGCTATCCTGTGGACTTTTATCATATACTCTGCGCTTATATGCTCTCCTTGGCTCTAGGGAGGCATGCAATAGTGATCATGGCACGATAGGTTTTGTGGGGATACGTCCGGTTATGTTATGTTTGCTTGGTTGGGATTTGGATAGCCACAACTTTCTTGGTATACACTGCTATTCTATGGATTCCTGTGATGTACTGTGCTCTACTACACTTTGTTCGACTATGGGGAGCCCAGCAATAGTGGTCTCGGCACGTTAGGTTGAGTAAGGATACGTTTCGTTAGGTTACATTTGCTTGGGCCAGGTTTGGATAGCTTTGACTTTCTTGGAATAGGCTGTTATTCGGTGGATTTCTGCGCTCTACTGTGATCTACTATGCTCTGCTCGACTCTGGGATGGCCAACGATAGTGGCCGTGCCATGATAGGTTAAGTTATGTTACGTTCGGTTTGCCCAGGTTGGGTTAGGTGTGCTTAAGATGGCTTTGACTTAGGTGCTACACACTGCTTTTCGTTGGGTACCTTTCCTCTACCGTGCTCTAGTGTATTCCGCTTGGCTCTGTGGAGGTCAACTATAGTGGTGTTGGTTGGTTAGGTGTAGCTTTGTTACGCTTGGATGTTCCATGTTTGGTTGGGTTAGGCTGGGATAGCTTCGACATTTGTGCTGCACACTTCTATTCAGAGTATTTCCGCGCACATCTCTGGTCCAGCATGCCTTTCCTTGCTCTGGGAAGGCCAGAAATAGTGGCCGCGGTGCGTCATGTACGGTTAGGTTACGTTTGGTTAGGTTTGGTTTGCTTGCTTCAGGGAAGGTCATTTTGGACTTTTGTGCTGTTCTCTGCTGTACGGCGGATTTCTGATCTCTACATTGCTCTACTATACACCGCTCGACTCTGGGGAGGCGAGAAGTGGTTGTCCTGGCACGTCAGGTCGAATTTAGGTTATGTTAGGTTTGGTCAGGTTAGGTTAAGTTTGGTCAAAATAGCTTCGACTTTCCTAATATGCTCTTTTTCGGTGCATTTCAGTGACCGAATGCGTTCTGCTACACTCTGCTTGGCTCAGGGGAGGCCAGGAGCAGTGGCCGCGGCTGGTTAGGTTGAGCTACGCTGCGTTCGGCTAGGTTCGGTTAGGTCAGGTTAGGATATAGTATCTTCGACTTTTGTCGTATATACTGCTATTCGGTGGATTTCCGCTCTCTACATTCCTCTACTGTACTCTGCACGACCTTGGGGAGGCCAGCAATGGAGTTCCCGGTGTGTTAGGTCAAGTTAGGCTACGTTTGCATGTGACAAGTCTGGTTATGTTAGGACGGGATATCTTTGCCTTTCGCGCTATGGACTGTAAATCGGTTTACTTCCGTGATCTACTGTGCTCTACTGCATTCTGCCTGGCTAAGCATAGGCCAGTAAAATTGGTCTAGGCACGTTAGGTGGAGCTATGTTGCGTTAGGCTAGGTTAGGATTTGTCAAGCTCGTACAGGTTATCTTTGCCCTTCGTGCCATACACTGCTATTCGGAGGATTTCTGCGCTCGACTCCGCTCTACCTTATTATGCTTGGCCCTGGGCTGGCCAGGTACAATGGTCGCGGCATGATGCGTTGGTTAGGCTACGTTGGATTGGGTTGTGTTAGGTTATGCTTGGAGAGGTTTGCTTCGACTATCGTGCTATACACTATTTTTCTGCGGGTTCCAGCGATTTACTCTCCTCTGCCGTATTCTGCTTGGCTCTGGGGTGTCCCACAGCGGTGGTTGCGGCACACTCTGTTGAGTTTCGCTGCGTCCGGCTATGACGACATAGGTCAGGTTAGGTCAGGTCATGTTTGGATGTACTCGACTTTTGTGGTATTCACTGCAATGCGGCGGATTTCTGCGCACTACTGTGCTCTAGTGTGCCCTGCTTGTATCAGTGGTGGCCAGCGGTAGTGGTCCTGTCATGCTAAGTTTTGCTACGATACGTTTGGACGTGTTACGTTTTGCTAGGTTAGGAGATGCTACTATGACTTCTGTGCAATTCACTGCTATTCAGAGGATTTCTGTGCACTAATGTGCTCTAATGTGATGTGCCTTGCTCTGGGAAGGCCATCAATATTAGCCTCGTCACGTTATATTGAGTTGGTCTACGTTTGGGTAGGTAA
The DNA here is from genome assembly GCF_001483705.2 of Eufriesea mexicana. Taxonomy (NCBI): domain Eukaryota; kingdom Metazoa; phylum Arthropoda; class Insecta; order Hymenoptera; family Apidae; genus Eufriesea; species Eufriesea mexicana. The sequence goes on from NW_016932277.1 coordinate 6,160, forward strand.
GGTGTCGTCAGATTTTGTCAGGATGTGCCTGACTTTGGTTCTATACAATGCAACGAGTTGGATTTCTGCGCTTTGCTGTCCTCTAGCATATTCTGCTTGGCTCTGGGGAGGGCAGCGATAGTGGTCTCGGAACGTAAGGTCGTGCTATTCCACGTTTGGTTGCTACGTTTGGTGTCGTTATGATGGGATAGGTTAGACATCTGTGCTGTAAGCAGCTAACCTTCGATTTCTGCGCTCTACTCCGTTCTAATATTTTCTGCATGTCTCTGATGGGGTCAGCAATAGTAGTCTCGGCGCGTTAGGTATAGTTAGGCTACGTTCGCATACGTCAAAGTTGGTTATGTTAGGATAGTGTAGCATAGACTTTTGTGCTTTCAGCGATATTGGGTGAATTCCTCCGCTCTACTGCGCTCTAAAATGCTCTGCTTGTCTCGGGGGTGGCAAATAATAGTGGTCTCGGCACGTTAGGTTGAGTTATATTACATATCGTTGGGGTAGGTTGGGACGGCTTGGATAGGATTTCCTTGAATTCTACATTGTACACTACTGTTTGGTGAATTTCTGCGCTCTACGTTGCTCATGTATACTCTGCTCGACCTTGGTGATTCGCGCAATAGTGGCCGTGCCACGTTGGGATGTGTTATGCTACGACTGGTTAGGCCATGCTATGAAATATTTGGTAAGTTGGCTTTGTATCCCGTGCTGTACACTGTTATTCAGTTGATTTCTGCGCACTACTGTGCTCTAGTACATTCTGCATGTCTCTGTGGATGCCTGCAGTAGTGCTCTCATCATGTTAGTTTGAGTTAGGTTACGTTTTTGTATGTTTCGTTTAGCTGGGTTAGGAAAGGCAACTTTGAATTTTGTGCTATACACTGCTATTCCACGGATTTCTGCATTCTAATGTACTCTAATATGCTCTGCTTGACTCTGAGGTGACCAGTGGTAGCGGTCGTCATAATATGTTGTTGAGTTACACTATGTTCGGGTAGGTAAGGTTATGCAAAGTTAGGTCAGGATACTTTTGACTTTTGAGCAATACACTGCAGTGCGGTGGATTTCTGGGGTCTGGTGTGCTCTAGTATTTTCTGCTTGTCTCTGTGGTGGACAGAAATGGTGGCCTCGGCACGATCGGCTAAGCTAAGCTTCGTTGGGCTGTGTTACGTTTGGGACTTTAGGACTGGATACTTCTGACTTTTCTGCTGTACACGTCTATCCGCGGATTACTGCGCTTTACTCTGCTGTAGCACATTCTGCTTCTCCCTGTGGAGACCAGCTATAGCGGTCTCTTGGTGTTAGGTTGTGCCAGGCTGCGTTTGGATATGTCACGTCCGGATAGGTTAGGATAGACTACCTTGAATTTTCCGCTTTATTCTGCTTTTCGGTGTATATCTGTGACCGACTGTGCTCTACTGCATTCTGCTTTGCTCTGGGGATGCCAGGGACTGTGGTCGCGCACGTCATGTTTTGTTATGCACTGCTTGGTTAGGTTAGACTATGCCAGGTTATGTTAGGGTGTGTAAGGTTTTTGAGCAATTCCCTGCTATGCGGTGGATTACTTCGCTCTACTGTGTCCTATTACATTCTGCTTGGCCTTGTAGGGACCAGCAATAGTGGTCTCCGCATGTTACGTTGAGTTAGGCGCAAGTTTGGATATGTTAGGTTTGGCAAGGTTAGGATAGTATACCGTGATTTTTGTTCTATTCAACGCTATTCGGCGGATTTCGGCGCTCTGCTGTGCTCTAGAATACTGTACTTGGATCTGGGGAGGCCAGCAATAGTGGTCTCGGCACTTTGGTTTGAGCTACGCTACGTTTAGGTATGTTACGTGTGGTGAGCTTAGGATGGGATACCCTAGACTTTTGTGCTATGCACTGCTCTTCGGCGGATGTCCTCGCTCCAGATTGCTCTAGTATCGACCGCTGGACTCAGAGGAGGCGAGCAATGGTGGTCGTGGCACGAATCGTTGGATTAGGTATGCTTGCCTATGTAAGGTTAGGTTGTGTTTGGTAAGGGTAGCTCCGACATTCGTGCTATACACTGTCAATCGGCGGATTTTTGAGATCTACTCTCCTCTACTGCATTCTGCCTGACTGCGGTGATGCCTGGAGCAGTGGTCGCGGGATGTTACGTTGAGCGGTGCTACGTTTGGTTAGGGTAGGTTAGGACGGGTTAGGTTGGGTTATCTGCGTCTTCTGTGCTATAAGTTGCAATGCGGAGGATTTCCGCGCTCTGCTGTGCTGTAGTATGTTCTGCTTGGCGCTGGGTAGGAAGGAAATAGTGGTCTCGGCACGTTAGGGTGAGCCATGCCACGTCTGGTTATGCTTCGTTTAGCGAGGTTTGCACAGGATAGATTAGACATATCTGTTCTACACTGCTATCGTTCGTCTCCTGCGCTCTACTGCGTTCTAATATTCTCTGCTTCGCTCCGGGTAGGCCAGCAATGATGGTCTGGGCGCATCAGGTTTTGTTGGGCTACGTCTGCATATGACATGTTTGGCTATGTTATGACAGAATATCCTAGACTTCCTTGCCATTCACTGACATTCGGTGGATTTCTGCGCCCTACTGCGCTCCAATATGCTTTGCTTGTCCCTGGGGTGGCCAGTAATGGTGGGAGCGGCACGTTAGGTTGAGTTTTGTTACGTTTAGCTAGGGTAAGTTAAGAAGGCACGGTTAGGATTTCTTTGACTTTTATGCCATACACTGCTATTCGGTGGATTCCTGCGCTATACATTGCGCTTCTAAACTCTGCCCGACACTGGGGATGCGAGCAGTAGTGGCCGCGGCACGTTATGTCGAGATAAATTATGTTTGGCTATGTTAGGATGGGCCAAGTTTGGTTAGGATAGCCTTGGCTATTGTGCTATACACTTTTATTCAGTGGATTTCTGTGATCTACTGTGCTCTACTGTATTCTGCTTGGCTCTCGGATGCCGGCAGCAGCGGCCTCGGCACGTTACTCTGAGCTATGCTTCGTTTGGTCAGGTTAAGTTTGGTCAGATTATATTAGGATATCTACGGCTTTCGTGCTATAAACTGCTGTTCTGATTATACCTGCTCTGTACTCTCCTCTACTAAATTACGGTTAGCTCACGTACTGCCAGCAGCATTAGTCGCTGCACGTTAGTTTCAGTTAGGTTATGTTTGGTTAGGTTAGGTAAGGCTATGTTTAGTTAGGGTAGATTTGACTTTCGTACTATACACAGTTATTCGTTGGATTCATGTGCTCTACTGTGCTCTGCTATATTCTGCCCGTTTCTGCGGAGTCCGTCAGCAGTGGTCGCGGCACGTCACGTTGAATTATGCTACGTTCGGTTAGGCTAGATTAGGTCACGTTGTGTTAGGATATATGCGTCTTTTGTACAGTTCACTGCAATGCGGTCGGCTTCTGTGCTCTACTGTGCCCGAGCACTATCTGCTTGCCTCTGTGGAGATCAGCAATAGTGGTCTCCTCATGTTAGGTTGAGTTAGGCTACTTTTGGATATGTTACGTTTGCCTAAGTTAGGATAGGCGACTACCTCTCTTGTGCTACACACCGCCATTCCGTGGAATCCTGCGCTCTAATGTGCTCTAACGTGCTATGCTTGGCGCAGGATGTGCCAGCAATATTGGCCTTGCCACGTTATGTTGGGCTACACTACGTTTGTATCGGTTAGGTTCGGTCATGTTAGGTAAGGATATGTTTGTCTTTTGTGCTGTACATACCTACCCGCGGATTTCTGCGCTCCAGTGTGTTCTAATATTTACTGCTAAGGTCTGTGGCGGCCAGCAATATTAGTCTCGGCACGGTAGATTTAGTCAGTTTACGTTCGGATAGGTTAGGTTTGGTTAAGCTCTGCCATGTGAACCCAGATTTTCGTGCTGTACACTGATGTTCGGAGGACTTCTGCACTCGACCGTGCTCTACCATATCTTGCTTGGCCCTGGGGATTTCAGCCACATTCGCGGCACTGTATGTTGGGTTAGGCTACGTTTGATTATATCATGTTATGCTACCTTTGGTTATTGTGGCTTCGACTTTCGTGCTATACACATTTATAAGGCGGGTTCCTGTGATCCACCGTGCGTAAATGTTTTCTGCTTGGCACTATGTAGTCCGGCAGCAGTGGTTGCGGCACGCTCTGTTCAGTCGTCCTACGTTTGGTTAGGTTTGGCTAGGGCAGGTTATGTTATGGTACCCTAAACTTTTGTCCCATTCACTTCAATGCGGAGGATTTCTGCAAGCTACTGTGCTGTAGTATACTCCACTTGCCTCCGTGTATATCAGCAGAAGTTGTTTCGTCATGTTTGGTCTTGTTAGGTTACGTTTGGGTATGTTAGGTTTGGCTAGGTTAGGATAGGCTGCTTTGGCTTTCGTGCTTTACACTGCTGTTCGTTGGATTTCTGTAATCTACTGTGCTCCACTACATTCTGCTTGGCTATGGGGCGTCCGGAAGCAGCGGTCGCTGCACGTTACATTGAGATATGTTGCGATTTGTTAGTTTAGGTTAGGACAGGTCGTGCCGCTATATCTACGGCTTTTGTGCTTTTCACAGCATTTCCGTGGATCATTGCGCACTACAGTGCGCTTTACATTCCGCTTGTATCCTTGGGGGCAGCAGAAGTGGTCTCGTCATGTCAGGTTGTGCTAGGTTTCGTTTGTAAACGATACGTTTGGTTAGAGTAGGAGACTGTAATTTGCCTTTTGTGCCGTGCACTGCTATTCCGCGGATTTCTGCGCTCTAGTGTGTTCTAATATGCTCTGCTTGGAACTGGGGTGGCCAGTAATTGTGGTCTCGGCGCGTTAGGTTTGGCTAGGTTGTGTTTCGTCTGGTTAGGTTTGGAAGGAAGGGCTAGGATATCTACGGCCTTTGTGCTCTACATTGCAACGCTGCGGATCCCTGCGCCCTGCTGTACTGTAGTGTATTCTGCTTGGTGCTGAGGATGCCAGCAGTAGTGGTCCCAGCTGGCTAGGTTGAGCTAGGCTGCGTATGGTTATGTTACGATTAGCGATGTTAGGATAGGGTAGTTTATATTGTAGAGCTATACTCTGATATCCGCCGATGTCTACGCTCTACTGTGTTCTAGTATTCTCTTCGTAGCTCCGTTGAGGCCAGTAATAGTGATGTCGGCACGTTCGGTTGAGCTTCGTCACGTTTTGCTTCGTTAGGTTATGCCAAGCTCTGTCAGGTTATCTTCGTCTTTCATGGCATACACTGCTATTCTGGGGATTCTTACACTCGGATGCGCTCTACTATTTTCCGCTTGGCCATGCAGATGCCAGCATTAGGGGTCGCTGCACGTTACGTTAAGTTAGGCAGCGTTTGATTAGGTTAGATTGGGTCAGGTTTTGCCGTCATAACAACTGCCTTTGTGCTAATCACTGTAATGCGATGGACTTCTGCGCTCTACCGTGATCGAGTGAATTCTGCTTATCTCTGCAGAGGCCAGCACTAGCGATTTCGTCATGTTAGGTTGAGTTAGATTTTGTTTGGATACGTTACGTTTGGCTAGGCTCGGATAGGCTACCTTGACTTTTGTGCTATGCACTGCTATTCCGTGGTTTTCCGCGCCCTAGTATCCTCTAATAAGTTCTGCTCGACACTGGGGAGGCCAGCAATATTGGTCGTGGTCCTTTAGGTTGAGTTATGTTTGGTTTGATTATTTTGAGATTGGATATGTTATGATAGGCTAGCTTTGTCTTTTGTGCTATTCATTACTATACGCTGGACTTCTGCGCCACAGTTTACCCTAGCATGTTCCGCTTACCTCTGAAGTGGTCAGAAATAGTGGCCTCGGCACGTTAGGTTGAGCTATGCTACGTTCTGGAATGTTACGTTTAGCGAGGTTAGGAAATGATAGATCAAACATATGTGCTATACACTGCTATTCGCGGATTTCTGCGCCGTACTGTGTTCTAATAATTTCTGTTTGTCTCTTGGGGGCCTGCGACAGTGATCTCGGCACGTTAGGTTCAGTTAGATTACGTTTGGTTTGGTCAGGTTAGGACAGGTTTGGCTAGGACATCTGCGACTTTTGAGCTATTCAGTGCGTCGTGTCGGATTTCTGCGCGCTGCTGTGCTCTAGTACATCCTGCTTGTCTTCGTGGAGGCCAGCAATCGTGGGCTCGTCGTGTTACGTTCAGTTAGGCTGCATTTGGACATGCTTCATTTGGCTATTTTAGGATAGGCCCTTATGTCTTTTGTGCTATACAGCGCTATTCAGTGTGTTTCTGTGATCTACAACGCTCTACTGTAATCCTCTTGTCTCAGGGGAGGCCAGGAGCAGTGGTCGCGGCACGTTATGTTGAGCTAAGCTGCGTCCGTTTGGGTTAGGTTATGTCAGGTTGGGTTAGGATATCTCCGACTTTTATGTTTCACACAGCTATTCGGTGGATTTTTGCGCTCTACATGGCTCTACTATACCATGTTCGACTCTGGGGAGGCGAGCAATAGCGGCCGTGGCGCCGTTAGGTTGTGGTATGTTACAATTGGTTATGTCATGTTGGGCTGTATTTGGTCAGGATTGCTTTTACTTCAGTGCTATACACTGTTGTTCGTTGGGCTTCTGCGATTTACAGTGCTCTACTTCATTTTGATTGGCTCTGGTGGGGCCTGGAGCTGCGGTCGGCACGCTTCGTTGAGCTACGCTACGTTCCTTAAGGCAATGTTATGTCAGGTTATGTTGGAATATGTTAGACTTGTGCGCTATACACTGCTATTCGATGGACTTCTGCGATCTAGATTGCTCTACTACACTCTGATCGTCTCTTGGGTGGCGATCAATTGCGGCCGTGGCACGTTAGTTTGTGTTATGTTACGATTGGTTAGGGTACGTTTGCTTAGGGTAATTTGTACTTTCATGCTATACACTGTTATTCGTTGGATTTCTGTGATCTATTTAGCTTCGCTACGTCCAGCTTGGCTATGGGGAGGCAAGGAGCTGTGGTCTCTTCACGTTGTGTTGAGTCATGCTACGATTGGTTTGGCTAGATACGGTCAGGCTATGCTAGGGTATCTACGGCTTTTGTGCTGTTCACTGCAGTGCGGTGGATTTCAACGCTCTACAGCACTTCAGTACATTCTGCTTGTGTCTGTGGGGGCCAGCAATAGTGGTCTCGTCGTGCTAGGTTGAGTCATGTTACGTTTGGGTATGTTACGTTTGGCTAGGATAGTATAGGCTATTTTGACTTTTGTGCTTTACAATGCTATTCCCTGTGACATTGTGGTCTGCAGTGCTCTACTGTGTTCTCCTTGGCTCCGTGGATGCCAGCTGGAATGGTTGCGAAACGCTCTGTCGATTCACGCTACGTTTGGTTTGGATAGGTTAGGTCAGGTTACGTTAGGATATCTCCGTCTTTTGCGCTTCTCACTGGAATGCGGTGGATTTTTGCGCACTATTCTCCTCTAGTATACTCTGCTCGTCTCTGTGGAGATCGGCAATAAAGATCTCGTCATGTTAGGCTGAGGTAGGTTACTTTTGGTTATGTCGCGTATGCCTAGGTTGGTACAGGCTGCATATCCTTTTGTGATATTCTCTGTTACTCGGAAGATTCCTGCGCTCTAATGTGCTCTAATATGCTCTGCCTGGCTCTTCGGAGGTCGCCAATATTGGTCTCGTCACGTAGCGTTGAGGTACTCTACGTTTGGATAGCTTAGGTATGGTCAGAATGTGTAAGAAATAGTTTGACTTTTGCGCTATACAATGCAATGAGGTGGATTTCTGCACTCTGCTTTCCTCTAGTATATTCTGCATGGCTCTGTGTATGCCAGCAATAGTGGTCTCGGCATGTTAGGTTGCGTTCGGTTACGTTTGATTTGGTTCGGTTAGTTTGGGTTTGGTTCGGGAAGCCTTGACACTGCTGCTGTACACCTCGGTCTAATTGTTACCTGCGATCTACTGTTCTCTGGTATATCCTGTTTGGCTCCGCAGAGGCCAGAAATAGTGCTCTCGCCACGTTAGGTTCAATTACGTTACGTCTGGTTATGTTACGCTTGGTTAGGTTAGATGAAGTTTGCTTTGTCTTTCTTGCCACAGACAGATTTTCGGTGGATTTCTGCGCTCTACTGTGCTCTTGTTTATTCTGCTTCGCACCGCGGCACGTTTGACTCAGTTCGATTACGTTCGCATATGTTACGTTCAGCCAGGTTAGGCTAATGCAGCTCCGACTTTTGCGCTATACACCGCGATTCTACGGATTTTTACGCGCCGCTCTCTTCTAATATGTTCTGCTTGGCTCTGGAGTTCAGCAATAGTGGTCTCGGTAAGTTAGGTTCGGGTTGGTTACGTTTGGTTGACTCAGGTTATGTTTGGTTCAGTTAGGATACCTATGAATTTTGTGCTATAACACTGCTACTCGGTGGATTTCTGCGTTCTACATAGCTCTAGTATGCTCCGCTTGGCTCTGGGGATGACAGCAACAGTGGTCTCTGCACCTTCGGCTTGGTTATAGCACGTTCGCTTACGTTACCCTTGGTCAGGTTAAGATAGAGAAGCTTTGACCTCTAGGTTATGCCCTCCTACTCTGTGGATATCGGCGCACTACTGTGCTCTAATATTTTCTGCTTTGCTGTGGGAAGGCCTCCAATACCTTTCTCGGCACGCTAGTTTGATGTAGTTTACGTTTGGTAGGGTTAGGTAATACTACTTTTGGTAAGGTTGTTCTGGCTTTGGTACTATACACCCTTTTCGGATGGTATCTGCGTTCTACTGTGCACTACTATAGTTTGCTTAGACCTGGAGGGGCCAGCAATGGCGATCTCGGCACGTTACGGTGAGTTAGGCTGCGTTCGGTTAGACTATGTTTGTTTGTGTTATGTTTACATGGCTTTGCCTTTTCTGCTGTACACAGCGATTCTATGGGTCTCTGCGCTCTACTCCCATCTAGCATGACCTGCTTGTCTCCGGGGAGGGCAGCAATGCAGGTCACGTAACGTTAGGCTGTGGTAGGTTACGTAAGATTATGTTAGGGTGGGATAGCTTCGAGTATTGTGCTGTACACTGCTATTCGGTTGATTCTAACGATAACGTGGTCTTGGCACGTTACGTTGAGGCACGCTACGTTTCGTTATGTTATGTTAGTTTGTGTCAGGTTTTGGTTAGTATGACTTCTCTGCTATGCACTGCGTTTCCATGAATTTCTGTGCACTATCCTCCCACGTAATATGTTCTGCTTGACTCTGTGGGGGATAGGAATAGACGTCTCTTCACGTTAGGTTGTGTAAGGTTACGCTTGGTTACGTTACCTTTGGTTAGGTGAGGACAGGAGAGCTTTGTCTTCTGTGCTATGCACTGCGATTCTATGGACTTTCGCGCTCTTCTGAGCTCTAGTATGCTCTGCTTAGCGCTGGCGAGGCCAGCAATGCAGGTCTCGTCACGTGAGGTTCAGTTCGGCTACGTTCGGTCATGTTACGTTTGGTTGGGGCAGGACACGGTAGCTCTGACTCTTGTCCTATACTATGTTATTCTACGGTCTTCTGTGAACTACTCTCCTCTAATATGTCCGCTTAGCACTGGCGAGGCCAGTAGTAGTGTTCTCGGCACTTTGGTTTGAATTATTTTACGATTGGTTATGTGGCGGTGGGATATGTCGCAATAGGATGGCTTTGAATTTTGTGCTATCCACAGCTGTTCGAAGATCTTCTGCATCCTACAGTGCTCTAATATGTTCTGCAAGTGTCTGTGGTGGTCAGCAATGGTGGTCTCGGCACTTTGGATCGAGTTATGCCACGTTTGGTGATGTTATGGTTTCTTATGTTAGGACATGGTAACTTTGACTTTTGTGTTACGCATTGATTCTCAGAGCATTTCAGCGTCCTATACTACTCTCATATGTTCTGCTTGGCTCAGGGGAGTGCAGCAATTGTGGTCTCTGCACGTTATGTGTTGTTAGCTTACGCTTTTCCTCGTTACGCTTGGCTTGGTTGGAAAACGATAGCTATGACCTTTGCCCTATACACTGCTATTCGCTTGATTTCTGCGCTCCACTGTGCTCTACCATTTTCTGCTTGGCCCTGGGACAGCCAGCAGAAGTGGTCTCGGCACTTTATGTTGAGTTTGGTTCCGTTTCGTTAGGTTAGGTTTGGTCATGTAAGGTATGGGTACATTTCACTTTTTTGCTACATACTGCTATTCGACGAATTTCTGCGATCTTCATTGCTATAATATGCTCCTCTTGGCTCTGTGGAGGCCAGCAATAGTGGTCTCGGCATGGTAGGTTTACTCTTGTTACGTTTGGTTAGGTTTGGATAGGGCAGCTTTGACTTTCGTGCTATATACTGATATTCGGTGGGTTTCTGCGCCCTACTGTGTTCTAACATATTCTTTATAGCCCTGCTTACTCCAGCTATAGTAGTCGCGGCTCGTTATGTTCAGTTAGGCTACGTTCGATTAGGTTGCGTTAGTCGGGGTTAGGTCCCAATAGCTATGACTTTTGTGCCATTCACTGCGATTCTATGGATTTCTGCGCACTGCTCTCCTCCAGTACGTTTTGCTCGGCTTTGGGGAAGCCAGCAATAGTTGTCGCGGCACGTTAGATTGAGCCACGTTACGTGTGCTTATGTCAGGATTGGTTAGGTTAGGATAGGATTGCTTTAACTTTTGTGCTGTACACTGCCCTTCGGTGGATTTCTGCGCTCAACTCTGCTCTAGTATGTTCTGCATGTATGTTCTGCGTTCTATGGGGAAGTCAGCAGTAATGGTGTCAGCAAGTTAGTTTGAGATATATAACGGTTGTTTATGTTACGTTTAGAAATGTTAGGATATGGTGGCTTCGTCTATTATGTTTCACGCCGCTATT
>NW_016932278.1:0-258 GCF_001483705.2 Eufriesea mexicana
CGATATTAGTCGAAATGTCAACAAAATTGTATTTTCCAGCCACATTCCATACCATTGCAATGGATATATCACTGAAAAGCATCTGTACTCCTTATTTATGCAAGAAAGTTAGCTCACCACTATATTAGTCGAAAATGTCAACAAAATTGAACATTCCAGCCACATTCCATGCCATTGCAATGGCCATAGCACTCAAAAGCATCTGTACTCCTTATTTATGCAAGAAAGTACACTCACAGTTATATTAGCCGAAAATGT
>NW_016932279.1:0-352 GCF_001483705.2 Eufriesea mexicana
GTTATGCTGCGTTTGTTTATGCTACGTTTGGCTAGCTTAGGATATGCTACTTTGACTTTTGTGTTTCACACCGCTATTCGGCGTGATTATGCGCTCTGATGTGCTCTAATATGCTCTGCCTGGTCCTGGTGTGGCCAGTAATAGTGGTCTCGTCAGGACAGGTTGTGCTAGGCTACGTTTGGTTGTTACGTTTAGTGAGTTTAGAATAGTATAGTTTAGGCTCTTGTGCTATACACAACTATCCGCGGATATCTGAGCCCTACAGAGTGCCAATATGTTCTGCTTGGATCTGGTGTTGCCAGTTATAGTGGTCTCGGCACGTCAGGTTGAGTAATGTTCCGTTTCGTCATGT
>NW_016932280.1:0-1273 GCF_001483705.2 Eufriesea mexicana
AGAATCTGTCTGGAAAATTGAATTTTATTGACATTTTCGACTAATTTCGTGGTGAGCAAACCCGCTTGAGTAAATAAGGAGGAAAGATACTATAGGCATGCTATAGCCATTGCAATTCTATATAATCTGCGTGCAAAATTCGATTTTATTGACATTTTCGACTAATTTCGTGGTGAGCTAACTTTCTTGCATAAATAAGGAAGAAATATCCTATTGACATGCTATAGTCATTGCGATGCTAAAGGCTCGAGAATACATTTTTGTTGACATCTTCGACTTGTATCGTGGTGAGATAACTTTCATGCATAAATAAGGAGGAAAGACAATATTGGCGGGCTATATCCGTTGCAATGCAATCGAATCTGGATGGAGAATACATTTTTATTGACATTTTCGACTAATATCGTGGTGAACAAACCCACTTTTTGTAAATAAGGAGGAACGATACTATAGGCATGCTATAGCCATTGCAATCCTATATAATCTGCGTGCAGAATTCGATTTAATTGACATTTTCGACTAATATCGTGGTGAGCTAACTTTCTTGCATAAATAGGAAGAAATATCCTATTGGCGTGGCTATAGTCTTTGCGATGCTATAGAATCTGTCTGGAAAATTCAATTTTATTGACGTTTTCGGCTAATATCGTGGTGACCTAACTTTCTTGCATAAATAAGGAGGGAAGATTCTATTCGCGTGCCATAGCCATTGCAATGCAATAAAATCTGGCTGGAAAATACAATTTTATTGCCATTTTCTACTAATATCGTCGCGACCTAACTTTCTTGCATACATAAGGGGGAAATATTCTACTGGCGTGCTATATCCATTGCAGTGCTATAGAGTCTGGCTGGAAAATTTAATTTTATTGACATTTTCAACTAATATCGCGGTGACACAGCTTTGTTGGATATATAAGGAGGAAAGATTCTACTGTCGTGCTATATCCATTGTAATGCTATAGAATCTGTGTGGAAAATTGAATTTTATTGACATTTTCGACTAATATCGTGGTGGGCTAACATTCTTGCATAAATAAGGAGGAGAGACTCTAAAAAAAAAAGTGGCGTGCTACAGCCATTGCAATCCTATAGGATCTGGCTGGAGAATACATTTTTATTGACATCTTCGACTAGTATCGTGGTGAAATAACTTTCATGCATAAATAAGGAGGAAATATCCTATTGGCGTGCTATAGCCATTGCAATCCTATAGAGTCTGTCTGGAAAGCCCAAATTTATTGACGTTTTCGACTAATATCGTTGTGGGCTA
>NW_016932281.1:0-994 GCF_001483705.2 Eufriesea mexicana
TTTGGCTATACACTGTTTTTCGGTAGACTTCTGCGATCTACTCTGTTCTTCCATACTTTTATTGGCTCCGGGGGTGCCAGCAGCAGCGTTGGCGGCTCGTTATGTTGAGTTATGCTGCGTTTGGTTAGCTCAGGTTTTGCCATGCCAGGTGAGGGTAGGGTGTCCCAGGCTTTTGTGCTACACACTGCTATGCGATAGGTTTCTGCGCTCTACATTGCTTTACTATAATCTGCCGGACTCTGGGGAGGTAAGATATAGTGGCTTCGGCACGTTAGTTTTGTTAAGTTTCGTATCGATTGGAAAGATAGGGAATGTTTGGTCATGATTACTTTGACTTTTGCGCTGTACATTGCTGCACGGTTGATTCCAGCGCTCAGAATTGCCCCACTATACTCTGCTCAACACTGGGGAGGCGAGAATTCGTTGTTATGGCGAGTTAGTTTTAGTTGGGTTACGTTTGGTACTGTGAGGTTAGGTTAGGTCAGATTAGAATAGCTCTGACCTTCGAGCTATACACCGTTCTCCGTTGGATTCCTGTCATCTGCGGTGCTCTGCTATAATCTGCTTGGCTCTGGGGACGCCGGCAGCAGTGGTCGATGCACGTCATTTTGAGTTCTGCTACGTTTGGTGTGGTTAAGTTAAGTCAGGTTGGGCCAGGATGTCTACGTTCTTTTGTACTATTCAATGCAACGGGTTGGGTTTCTGCGCCATACTGTGCTCTGGTATATTCTTCATGTCCCTGCGGATGCGTGCAATTGTGGTCTGCTCATGTTAGGTTTAGTTAGTCTACGTTTGTACGTGTTACGTTAGGCAAGGTTAGGATTGGCTACTTTGACATCTGCGGTATTCACTGATATTCCGCGGACTCCTGCGCTCTAAGTTGCTCTAACATGTTCTGCCTGGCTCTGCGGATGCCAGCAATACTGCTTTCGTCACGTTATGTTGAGCTACACTACGTTTGGTTGGGTTAAGTATGGTAAGGTTATGTCAGGAC
>NW_016932282.1:0-523 GCF_001483705.2 Eufriesea mexicana
AGGTGACCTTTGGTTAGGTTATGTTTGGTTGAGCTTGGATAATTTGGCTTTGACCTTTGCGCTATACGGTGATATTCGGAGGAGATTTGCTCTCCTCGTAGCTCTACTGTACTCTGCTCGACTCTGGGGAGGAGTGTAATGCATATCGCGGCGCGATATGTTGTGTTATGTTATGTTGTACTTGGTTAGGGTAGGTTATGTTTAGTCAGGATGGCTGTGACATTCGTGCTATGCACTGTTATTCGGTGGATTCCTGCTCTCTGCTGTGATCTAATATGCCCTGCTTTGGCCTGGGGAGACCAGAGGTAGTGGCCGCGGTACGTTAGATTGAGTTTCGTTTCGTTTGAATAGGTTATGGTAGCTTGGGCTAGGCTTGCATAGCTTTGAACTTTCTGCTATTGACAGCCTTTCCATTGGCTTCTGCGATCTACTCTCTTGAAGTATGATCTGCCAGTCCATAGAGAGGCCAACAATAACGGTCTGGGCACGTTACTTTGGGTTAGGTTACGATTGGTCATGTTAC
>NW_016932283.1:0-253 GCF_001483705.2 Eufriesea mexicana
TGATCGCGGGCGGTAAAATTTGTATTTATTCGACAGTAGAAAATTAATAAATTTTCAAGTTTCTGTAATTAATTCATGAACATTTCTAGCTGCACAGAAAAGTTAGAATTACAGGCAACATTCTGATACAATGTTTAATTTAATAATTAGTTGCAGCAAATAAGATTGTTATAAAAAAGTGTTTTTCTTACATAATATTATTATTAAGTAATAAATATATATTAACATAAGAAAGGGTAAAAAATAAATTTTT
>NW_016932284.1:0-573 GCF_001483705.2 Eufriesea mexicana
ACACATCCATCGATGTATCAGTATATACATCCCTTCGCACATCCATGAATGTGTCCATACATCTATCCATACGTCCATCCATACGTCCATCCAGCCATACACCCATCGTTCCATACATACATGGATCCATACATACATACATCCATAAATCCATCCACCCACACTTCCTTCCATTCATACATACATCCATCCATACATTCGAACATACATACATACATCAACCGATAAATCCATACATTCGTCCATTCATACCTCAATCCATCCATACATCCCTTTATCCATACATCCAGCCATTCGCACATCCAGGCATGCATACATGCATCCACCCATGCATACATTCATCCATATATCCTTCCATCCATTAATCCATCCATCCGTAAAGCCATCCCTCCATCCATACATCCATCCATGCGTACATCCATCCACCAATACACATACATCCATACATACATCCATACATAGCTCCATAGATACGTCCATACATACATCCGTACATACACCGACACATAGATGCATACATCCGTTCATACATCCACCCATACATCCATCCATAAATACAGTCATATATCCATA
>NW_016932285.1:0-281 GCF_001483705.2 Eufriesea mexicana
ACAAACATACATACATCCATACATATATCCATAGATGCATCCATACATCCATCCATCCGTACAACCATACATACTTCCATACATCCATACATCCATCCATCCATACATAAATCCATACATACGTACATCCGTACATACGTACATCCATACGTCCATACATCCATACATCCATTCATGCATACATCCATACATTGTTAAATCCATACATCCATCCATCCATACATCCGTCCATCCATACATCCATACATCCACGCATCCATACATCCACAAATCAATCCATC
>NW_016932285.1:392-620 GCF_001483705.2 Eufriesea mexicana
TTAATGCATCCATACATACATCCATGCATACAACCATACATACATCCACCCATCCACCCATCCATAAATCCATCCAACCATACACCCATCCATCCATACATACATTCATCCATACATCCCCACATCCATACATCCAGACATTAAAACTTCCATCGAACCATACATCCATCCGTCCATACAAGCACCCATCCATACACCCACCGATCCATACATCTATACATCCACACA
>NW_016932286.1:0-1448 GCF_001483705.2 Eufriesea mexicana
GCTAAGCAGAATATGATAGAGGAGAGAAGAGCACTGAAGTGCATAAGGTATCAGTGTTGAGCGCTTATGTCAAAGCCATCCTAACCTAACCAACCTAACCTAACCCAACCTAACCTAACCCTACCTAACCTAACCCAAACTAACCCAACACAACCTAACCTAACCTAACCAAACGTAACCAAACCCAAGTTAACCTGCCGCGACCAGCATTGCTGGTCCCCACAGAGCCACATAGGGCATAATAGAGTAGGGTTGCGCCCAGAAATCCGTAGAATCGCGTGTTCTAGCAGAGAAGTCGAAGCTATACGGACGTAACCGGAGCTAACAGAATGAAACCAAGCGTATACTATATCAACCTATCTTGCCGACACCACAACTACTGGCTTCCCGGTGACACACAACTGAACAGCTGACTGTAGAAAACCGCGGAATGTCAGCGTATACCGCGAAAGTCAAATCTATCCATGTCATGAAAGTCAAATCTATCCATACCTGACCCACATTAACATAGCGTAGCCAAACGTAACCTAACTCAAACTAACGGGACGAGACCACTGTTACTGGACTCCCCAGCGCCAAGCAGTATATACTAGAGAAGAGTAGAGCGCAGGAAGCCGCAAAATTGCAGTGCATGGCGCAAAAGTCAGTGATAACGTAACCTAACCTGACCCAACTTATCGAGCCGAGATCTCTATTGCTGGCCTCCGCAGCGCCGTGCAAAGCATATTAGAGATCTGGATAGCGCAGAAATCCGCCGAAGAGCAGTTTATAGCACGAAAGCCGAAGCTATCCTAGCCTAACACTACGTAGCCCAACCTAACCGAACGCAGTGCAGCTCTACCTATCGTGCCACGACCAGTACTGCAGGCCTCCCGAGTGTCGAGCAGAGTGTAGCAGAGCAACGTAGAGCGCAGAAATCCACCGAATTCCAGTGTGTAGCACAAAAGTCATAGATACCCTGTCCTAACACAACCAAACGTAACATAAGCAGACGTAGCGGACCCCATACTGACGTGCCGTGGAACTTATTGCTGACCTCAGGAGAGCTAGGCACAGAATAGGAGAGCAATGTAGAACGATGCAAGCTCCCGAATAGCAGTGTACAGCAAAAAGTAAGACATATGCTAACCTAATCTGGCCAAACCTAGCGATATAAGATGTACCATATTCCAACCTAACGTGACTAGCACACAACTTCTGTCCTCTCCACAGCCATGCCGTGCATATTAGAAGGGAATAGAGTGTAGGGTTCCATAGAATGGCAGTGTATGGCACGAAAGTCAAAGATATCCTCTCCAAACACAAACGAACCTAACCTAACCAAAAGTAACCTGACCCAACCCAACGCGCCGCGGCCACTAATTCAAGCATTCCCAGGTCAAAGCTGGGAATATTAGATCACAGTAGAGCGCAGAAATCCAAGCAATAGCAGTGTAAAGCAGAAAAGT
>NW_016932286.1:5046-12868 GCF_001483705.2 Eufriesea mexicana
AGGCCGCGACCATTATTGCTGGCCTCCACAGAGCCAAGCAGAGTATAATAGAGGCGTGCTGTGCACAGAAATCCCTAGAATCGCAGAGTCGAGCAGAAATGTCGAAGCCATCCATACCTTACCAAAGCTAACAACCTAACCAAACGTAACCCACCTCGACCTAACGTGCCGAGACAACCATTGCTGGCCTCCCCTACGCCAACCAGGGCATTTTAGAGGAGAACGGAGCGCTGACGTCCATAGAATGCCATTGCATATCACGAAAGTCAACGGTATCTGAACCTAACCCAAACAAACCTAACCTAACCAAATGTAACCTACCTCATTCTAACGCGCCGCGGCGACTATTTCTAGAATACCCAGAGCAAAGCAGGGAAAACAATTTCACAGTGGGGCGCAGAATCCCACCGTATAGCAGTGCACAGCAAAAAAGTCAGAGCAACCCTGGTCTCACATAACCAAGCGTAGCACAACCAAAAGTAACGTGACCCAACCAGATAGGGTGAGTGTGGTTACGTTCGGTTATGTTAGGTTTGGCTACGTTTGGTTAAAATAGCTCTGACTTTTGCGTCATACACTGCTTTCGGTGGACCTCTACGCTTTACTGGTCTCTAATATGTACTGCTTTGTTCTGGGTAGGCCAGCAATAGGGGTATTGGCTCGATAGGATTAGATATTCTACATTTGTTTAGGTTAGGTTAGGGAAAGTTAGGTTTGGGTACCTTCGAATTTTCTGTTGTACACGGCGATCATATGGAATTCTGAGCTTCGATTTCCTCTAATATGTTCTGTTTGGCTCTGTGGGGGGCAGAATATAGTGGTGGCGCCACATTAGGTTCAGTTAGGCTACGTTTGCTTAGATAACGTCAGTTTGGGTTGGGTATGGTTAGCTTTGTCTTCCGTGCTGCCCACTGTTATACGGTGGGATACTGCGCTCTACATTGCTGTACTATACTCTGCTCGAATCTGGGGATGTCAGAAATAGTGGCCGCGGGACGTTATTTTGTGTGATGTTACGTTTTTCCATGTCACGATTTGTTAGGTTAGGAAAGGATGGCTCTGACTTCTGTGCTGTACACTGCTTTCCGGTGGATTTCAGCGCTTTACTGAGACCTAATGTGTTCTGCTTTGCACTGTGTGGGCCAGCAATATAGGTCTCGGCTCGTTAGGATTAGTTATTCTAAGTTTGGTTAGGTTAGGTTAAGTCAAGTAAGGTTGGTATATCTTTGACTTTTGTGCTATAAACTGCTATTTGGTAGCTCTATGCGCTCCATTATGCACTAGTATATTGCTTGGCTCTGTCGCGGCCAGCGATATTGGTCTCTGCACGTTAGATTAGGTTAGGTTGCGTTTGGTTATATTGCATTTGTTTATGTCATGCTTGGGTGGCATTGACTTTTGTGCTGTACACTGCTTTTCGGTGGATTTCTGCGCTCTACATTGCCCTACTATACTCCGCTCGCCTGGGTGGATGGGAGCAATAGTGGTCCTGGCACGATAGGTTGATTTATGTTACGTTTTGTTAGGTTAGGTTAGGTTAGGATTGGTTTGGGTAGCTATGACTTGCGTGCTAAACACAGTTATTCGGTTGGTTCCTGCCCTCTACTGTGCTGTACCCCAATCTGCTAGACCATAGGGATGCCAGCGATATAGGTCAGGACACGTTACGTTGAGTTCACCTATGACAGGCTAGGTTATGTTAGTTTTGGTTAGGTTTGGATATTTTTGACTTTTCTGCTGCACACTGCAATCCTATGGATTTCTGCGCCCTTCTCTCCACTAACATGTTCTGCTTGTCTCCGTGGACAACAGGGATAATGCTCGCGGCACGTTAGGTTGAGTTACGTTACGCTTCGTTATGTTACGTTTGGTGAAGTTTGGCTGAGACATCTTTGACTTTTATGCTGTACACTGCCATTCGGAAGGTCTCAGCGTTCTACGATGCTCTGCTGTGCTCTGCTTGGCTCTCGTAAGGCCAGCAGTAGCGGTCGCGGCACTTAGGTTTGGATAACGTTACGTCTGCTTATATTGCGTTTGGTAAGGATAGGATAGGATTGTTTTGTCTTCTCTGCTATACACTCGTATTGGGCGGATTTCCGCCCTCTACTGAGCTCTGGTATATTCTGCTTGGCTCTGGGAAGGCCAGCAGTTGTGGTCGCGGCACGTTAGGTTCAGTTAGGTTTGGCTCGCTTATGTTACGATTGGTTAGGTTAGGAGGGAATAGATTTGTCTTTAGTGTCATGGGCTGCCATTAGGTGTATTTCTACTCCCTACAGCGCTCTAATACTTTCAGCTTGGCTCTGGGAAGGCCAGCAATAGTAATCTCGGCACGTTATGTAGAGACAGATTACATTCGGTTATGCTAGGTTATGCTAAGTTTGGCTAGGGCAGCTTCATCTTTGTGCTGTACACTGATATTCGGTGGATTTCTGCACGCTACTGTGCTCTAGTATGTCCTGCCTGCCTCTGAGGAGGGCAGCAATAACGGTCTAGGCACGTTAGTTTGAGCTTGGCAATGCTTGTCTATGTTCTGCTTGCCTGGGTTAGTTTTGGGTAGCTTTGACTTTACCGATATACACAGCGATTCTATGGATTTCTGCGTCCTACTCTCCACAAGTGAGTTCTGCCTGGCTATGCAGAGGAAAGCAATAGTGGTCGCGAGGCGCTTGGTTGAGTTTGCATTTTTTCGGTTATTTTACGAGGGGATAGCTTTGTCTATAGCGCTGTAGTCTGCTATTAGGTGGATTTCTGCGGCCTATAGAGCTCTAAGATTTTCAGCTTGTCTCTGGTAAGGCCAGCAATAGTGAACTCTGCAGGTTATTTTATGTCAGGTTACTTTCGGTTAGGTTGTGTTGTGCTAAGGTTGGTTAGGATGGCCCCAACTTTTGTGCCACACCCTGCTATTCGATGGACTTCTGCGCTCTGCTGTGCCCTGGTATGTCCTGCTTGACTCTTCGAATAACACTAACAGCTGTCTCATCAAGTTAGTTATAGTTTGGCTATGTTTGGTTACGTTCTGTTGGTTTGTGTTAGGCTTGGGTTGCTTCGAATTTCCTTATGTACACTGCGCTTGTATGGATTCCAGCATTCTAGTCTCCGCTAAAGTGTTCCGCTTGGCACTGGAGAGGCAAGCAATAATGCTCGAGGCACGATAGCTTGCGTTAGGTTGCGTTTGGTTCCGTCACGATTGGCTACATTAGGAGAGGATAGCTTTGACTTTAGTGCTATTGTCTGCTATTGGGTGGATTTTGGGCACAAGAGTGCGCTGATATTTTGAGTTTGGCTCTGGGAAGGCCAGCAGCAGTGCTCTCGGGACGTTACGTTGAGTCACGTTAGGTTCACTTAGGTTGGTTTAAGCTGTTTGGTTATGATAGCTTTAACTTTTGTACCGTACACTGATATATGGTGGAATTCCGCGGTCCACTGTGCTCTAGTATGTCCTGCTTGTCTCTGGCAAGGCCAGCAATTGTGGTCTTGGCACGATAGGTTGCGTTAGGCTATGTTTGGCTATGTCCTGCTGGTTTTGGTTAGGCATACGTAGCTACGACTATTCTAATGTACAACGCGGTTCTATTGATTTCTGCGCTCTGCTCTCCACTATTGTGCTCTGGTTGGCTCTGGGGTGGCCAGCAATAGCGTTCGCGGCACGTTGGTTTCAGTTGGGTTACGTTTGGATATGCCACGGTTGGTTAGATTACGAGAGGATAGCTTAGACTATAGTGCTATACCTTGCTGCTAGGTCAATTGCTGCGCCCTACAGCGCTCTAGCATATTCAGTTCGGCTGTGGGAAAGCCAGCAATAGTGGCATCTGCACGTTATGCTGACTCAGGTTACGTGCGGTAGTGTTAAGTAAGGCTAAGCTTGGTTATGGTAGCTCCATCGCTTGGGCTGTGCACTGCTATTCTGAGGACATCTGCGCTCTGCTGTGCTCTAGTGTGTATTGCTTGGCCATGGAGCGTTGGGGGCGCGGGTGCTGCAACTGTGGTGTCGCCACGTTAGTTTGTGTTATGCTACGCTTGGCTATATCCCGTTGGTTTGGGCTAGGCATTCGTAGCTTTGACTTTTCTGACGTGTACAGCGATTCTATGGATTTCTGTCATCCACTCTCCACTAATGTGTTCGGCCTGGCTCTGGGAAGGCCAGCAGTGGAGGTCGCGACACGTTAGGTTGAGTTAGGTTTGGCTCGTTTATGTTACGATTGGTTAGATAGGAGGCAGTAGCTTTGACTTTAGTGCTACAGTGTGCTACTAGGTGGACTTCTACGACCTACTGTGCTCTAATATTTTCAGCTTGGTTTCGGGAAGACCAGCAATAGTAGTATCGGATCATTAAGTTCAGTCAGGTTGCGTTCAGTTCGGTTGGGTTAGGCTAAGTTTGGTTAGGGTAGCTTCAAGATCTTTGCTGTACACTGCTCTTCGGTGGGGTCATGGGCTCTACTGTACTCTAGTATGTCCTGCTTGGCTTCGGGATGGGCCGCAATATCGGTGTCAGAACTTAAGCTTGAGTTAGGCTATGTTTGGATATTTTCTGTTGATCTGCATTGGGTCTGGGTAGCTTTGGCTTTTCCGATATACACTGCGTTTATATGGATTCCTGCGTTCTGCTCTCGGCTAACGTGCTCCGCTTGACTCTGGGGAGGCTTGCAAAAGCGGGCCTGGCATGTTGGGTTGAGTTGAGTTATGTTTGGTTACGTTACGATTGGTTATGTTAGGAGAGGGTGACTTTTACTTTAGTGCTACAGTCTGCTGTTATGTAAATTTCTGCTCCCTACAGTGCTTTATTATTTTCTGCCTGGCTCTGGGAAGGCCAGCAATAGTGGTCTCGTCACGTTATATTGTGTCAGGTTACGTTCGACTAGGTTGGGTTAGGTCATGTTTGATTTGGATAGCTATAACTTTTTTGCTCTACACTGCTATTCGTTGGGCTTCCGCGACCTACTGCTCTCTGTGCGTCGAGCATGGATCTGGGGAGGCCAGTAGTACTGGTCGCGGTACGTTATGTTGAGTCAGGCTATGTTTGTTTATATCCTGTACGTTTGGGATAGGTTTTGGTTGATTCGACTTTTCTGATTTACACTGCGACTATATGAACTCCTGTGTTCTGCTCCCCTCTAGCGTGTGCCGCTTGACTCTGGACAGGCCAGCAATAGTGATCGCAGGACTTTAGGTTGTTCAAAGTTGGGTGCGGTCATGTCACGATAGGTTGGCTTAGGAGGGGATAATTCTGTCCTTAGTGCCGTAGTCGGCTACCAGGTGGACTTATACGCCATACAGTGCTCTAGTTATTTCAGCTTGTCTCTGGGAATGCCAGCAATAGTGATCTCGGCACGTTATGTTGAGTCAGGTTACGTTTGATAATGTTGCGTTTGGTTAAGTTAGGAGAGGATAGCTTCCACCTTGGTGCTACTGGCTGCTATTAGGTGGACTTCTGCGCCCTGCAGTGCTTTAATGCTTTCAGCTTCGCCCTGGGGTGGCAGCAATAGGGGTCTCGGCAAATGCTACGGTTGGTTTGGTTAGGATAGGATAGCTATGACATTAGTGCTATGGTCTGCTGTTAGGTGGATTTCTGCGTCCAACAGTGCTGTAATATTTTCAGCTTGGCTCTGCCAAGGCAAGACATAGTGGTCTCAGCACGCTATGATGGGTCAGGGTACGTTCAGCTATGATGGGGCGGGATAAGGTTCGTAAGTTTAGCTTTAAGTTTTGCGCTGTATACTGCTGTTCTGTGGATTGCAGCTCTCTGCTGTGCTCTATTATGTCCAGCTTGGCTCTGGGGAGAGCAACAGCAGAGGTCTCGGGAAGTTAGGTTGGACTTTGTTACGTTTGGTATTGTTACCGTTGGTTAGGTTAGGAGAGGATAGCTTTGGCTTTTGTGCTATAGCCTGCTGTTAGGTGAATTTCTACTCGCTACAGTTCTTTAATCATTCGGGTTGTCTGTGGGAAGGCCCGAAATAGTGGTCTCGGCACGTTATGTTGTGTCAGGATACAAACTGTTAGGTTGGTTCCGGCTAAGTATGGACAGGATAGCTCATACTTTTCAGCTGAACAATGCTGTTCGGTGGATTTCTGCGCGCTACTGCGCTCCAGTATCTCCTGCTTACCTCCGGGAAGACCAGCAATTGTGGTCTCGGCACGTTATGTTGAGACAGGGTACGTTCGGTTCGGTTGGGTCCAGCTATGTTTGGTCTGGGTAGCTTTAACATTTGCGCTGTACACTGCTACTCGGTGGATTTCGGCGTTCTACTGTGTGATCCAGTATGCCCTGCTTGGCCCTGTGGAGGGCAACAAAAGCGGTCTCGGTTCAAGTTGAGGTATGTTCCGCTTGGTTATGTTACTCTTGAATAGGTTTGGAGAGGATAGCTTTGACTTTAGTGCAGCAGTCTGCTTTTATGTGGATATCTGAATCTTACAGTCCTTTAATGCTTTCAGCCTATCTCTGGGAAGGCCAGCAAGTGTGGCCTCGGCACGTCATGACGGGTCATTCCACGTTCGGTTAGGTTGGGTTAGGTTAGGATCGGACCATATTTCTCAGGGTAGCTCTCACTTCCGCGCAATACACTCTTATTCGGTGTATTTCTGTTATCTGCCGCGCTCTACTACATTCTGCTTTGCTACGGGGAGGCCAGGAGCAGTGGCCGCTGCACGCTATGTTGAGCTACGCTACGTTCGGTTAGGTTAGGTTAGGGCAGCTGATGCTGGGATATCTGCTGCTATTTTGCTATTCACTGCAATGCGGTGGATTCCTGCGCTCTACTGTGCTCCAGCACATCCTGCTTCTCACAGTTGAGACCTGCACCAACGACTTTTTTATGTAAGGTTCAGTTATGTCGCGTTGGGATATGTTACGTTTGACTAGGTTCGGAGAGGCAACTCCTTCTTCTGTGCCATACAGTGCTGTTCGGAGAATTTCTGCGCTCTGATGTGCTCTGATATGCACTGCTCGGCTCCGGAGGGCCTGCAATGTTGGTCTCGTCACGTTATGTTCAGTTACACTACGTTTGGTAGGTTATGTTAGGCAGAGTTAGGTCAGGATATGTCCGGCCTTTGTGCTATACACGAAAATGAGGTAGATTTCTGCCATCTGCTGTGCTCTAGTACTTTCTTCAAGGCTCTGGTGTGGCCAGCAATAGTGGTCTATGGTCGTTAGGTTGAGGTAGGTTATAACTGGTTATGTTAGGTTAGGCTACGTTTGGTGCGTGTAGCTTCTGCTTTCCTGCTGTACACTGTTATTCGATGTATTCCTGTGATCTACTCTGCTCTACTACATTCTGCTTGGCTCTGCGGAGGCCAGGAGCAGTGGTCGCGGCACGTAATGTTGAGTTATGCTACGTTCGGTTAAGTTTGGTTAGGCCACTTTAGGACAGCAAATCCACAGCCTTAGTGCTACTCAACGCAATCCGGTGGTTTCTGCGCTCTACTGTGCTCTAGTATATTCTGCTTGTCTCTGTGGAGTCCAGCAGTAGTTGTCTGGCCCTGTTAGGATGAGTTGGCCTTCGTTTCGTTGTGTTACGTCTGGTTAGTTTAGAACAGGCTACTTTGACCTCTGTGCTCTTCACTGCTATTCACTAGGCTTGGGTAGGTAAAGTAGGGTCAGGTTATGTCTAGAATTGTCTGACTTTTGTGCTATACACTGCAAAGCGGTGGATTTTTGCGATCTACATGTCTCTACTGTACACTGCTCGGCTCTGTGTAGGAAGTAATAGCGGTCGTGGCACGTTGTGATGAGTTAGATTACGTTCGGTAAGGTTAGGTGAGGCTCAGTTTGGGAATCAGAGCTTTGACTTTCGTGCTGTACACTGCTATTCGGTGGATTATCTGCGCT
>NW_016932287.1:0-916 GCF_001483705.2 Eufriesea mexicana
CTTGTTTATGCAACAAAATTATCTCACCACGATATTAGTCGAAAATGTCAATAAAAATGGATTTTCCAGTCAGATTCTATAGCATTGCTATGGCTACAGCATGCTAATAGAATCTTTCCTCCTAATTTATGCATCGAAATTAGCTCACCATGATATTAGTCGATAATGTCAATAAAAATGAATCTTCCATTCGGATTCTATAGCATTGCAATGGCTATAGCATGACAATAGAATACTTCCTCCTTATTTATGCAACGAAATTACCTCACCACGGTATTTGTCGCAAATGTCAATATAATTGTTTTTTCCATTTTGATTCTATAGCATTACAATGGCTGTAGCATGCCAATAGAATCTTTCCTCCTTATTTATGCAACAAAATTAGCTCACCACGATGTTAGGCGAAAGTGTCAATAAAAATGAGTCTTCCATTCATATTCTATAGCATTGCAATGACTATAGCAAGCCAAAAGAATATTTCGTCCTTATTTATGCAACGAAATTACCTCACAACGATATTAGTCGAAAATGTCTATAAAATTGTGTTTTCCAGTCAGATTCTATAGCATTGCAATGGCTATAACATGCCAATAGAATCGTTCCTGCACATTTATGCAACAAAATTAGCTCACCACGATATGAGTCTAAATTGTCAATAAAAATTAATTTTCCAGTCAGATTCTATAGCATTGCTATGGCTATAGCATGCCAATAGAATATTTCCTCCTTATTTAAGCAACGAAACTACGTCACCACGGTATTAGTCGAAAATGTCAATAAAAATGTTTTTTTCATTCTGATTCTATAGCATCGCAATGGCCATAGTATGCCCATAGCATCTTTCCCCCTTATTTATGCAACAGAACTATATCACCACGATATTAGTCGAAAATGTCAATAAAAATGGATTTTCCAG
>NW_016932288.1:0-4720 GCF_001483705.2 Eufriesea mexicana
TACATTGCTCTACTATAATCTGCTCCGCTCTCGCGAGTGCAGCAATAGTGGTCGCAGCATGTTCGGTTAAGTTAGAATACGTACGCCTATGCAAGGGTACGCTTCGTTAGGTTAGGAGAGCTTCGACTTTTGTGCTACACAATGCTATTATATGGAATTCTGCGCTCTACTTTGCGTTGTCACACTCCGTTTGTGCCTGGGGTCCCCAGGAGTTATTGTCGCAGCAAGATAGGTTGAGCGGTGTTACGTTCGCCTATGCTAGGTTTGGCTATGTTAGGTACGGATGGCTATGACTTTCGCGCTATGCACTGCTTTTCGATGGCTCTCTGCACTGCACTGTGCCCTAGTATATTCTGTTTGGCTCAGTGGAGGCCTGCAATATCGGTTTCAGCACGTGACGTTGAGTTATGCTACGTTTGGTTGAGTTAGGTTTGTCCTGGTTATGTTAGGATACCTACGGTTTTTGTGCTATACAATGCAATGCTGTGGATTTCCGCGCTCTACATAGCTGCAGTATGCTCCGCATGGCTTTGCGACCGACAGCAGTAGTGGGCTCAGCATGTTAGTTTGAACTATGTTACGTTTGGTTACGGTATGTTTTGTTTGGTTAGGATAGGATAGCTGTGAATTTTATACCATACACCACTATTCGGTGGAATACTGCGCTCTACTCTCCTGCAATATATTCTGCTCGTCTCTAGGGACGCCAGAAATAGTGGTCGCGGCGCGATAGGTGTAGTTAGGTTATATTTGGTCTAGTAACTTTGATTTGGGCTAGGTTCGGATGTCTTTGACTTTTCTGCTATAGACTGGGATTATAATTACTTCCGTACTCTCCTCTCCTCTAATACGTACCTCTCGGCTCTGGGGAGGCCAGCAATATGGGTCTCGCCACATTAAGCCTAGTTATGTTACGTTCGGTTGGGGTAAATTACCATAAGTTCGGTAAGGGTAGCTATGACTTTCGTGATAAACACTGCTATTCGGTGGATACCTGCGTTATACTTTCCTCTACTATATTCTGCTTAGCCCTTCGGGCGCCAGCAACAGTGGTCTCGGCATTAGAGCACAGTAGAGCGCAGAAGTCCCCCGCAATGCAGTGTAAAGTCCAAAAGCCAAAGATGTCCGTACCTAAACTGACCTAACCTAATCTACCCAAACATGGCTTATCCCAAACTAACGTGCCGATGGCACTAATACTAGCCTCCCCAGAACCAAGCAGAGCATATTGGAGCACAGTATAGCGGAGGAGTCCACCGAATAGCAGTATATAGCGCATAAGTCAGTGGTATCCTGACCCAACACGATCAAACGTTGCATAACGATACTGAGAGAAAATTTTTACTTGCCGCCTCAGAGTCGAGCAGAGTATGGTAGAGCAACGTAGCGCGCAGGAATACACCACATTTCAGTGTACAGCACAAAAGTCGTATATATCCTATCGTAAAGCAAACAAACCTAACCTAACCGAACGTAACCTAACACGACCTAACTGGCCGCGGCCACCGTTTCTGGGCTCCACAGAGCAAAGCAGAGCATATTAGATCACAGTAGAGCGCAGTAATCCCCCGAATAGCAGCGTATAGTACAAACGTCAAATACACCCTAACCTTGCCTGTCCCAGCCTGACGTAACCAAACGTAGACCAACTTAACCTAACGAGACGAGACCACTATGGCTCCGGTGCCAGGCAGAACGAATGAGTGAACAGTAGAGCGCAAGAGTCCACCGAACAGCAGTGCATGGCACAAGGGTCAAAGATACCCTCTCCTGTTCTAACCAAACCTAACATAAACAAGCTTAACCTAACTCAACATAACGTGCCGCGGCCATTATTACTGGCCTTCCCAGAGTCTAGCAGGTTGTAATAGAGCAATGTCGCGCGAGAAAGTTCACCGAAACACAGTGTACGACACAAAAGCTTAGGCTACTTTTTCCTAACCCATACTAACGTAATATAGCCGAACGTAGCCTAACTTGACCTAACGTACCTTGACCGCTATTGCTGGAACCCACAGAACCAACCAGAATATATTAGGGCACACTAGAGCGCAGAAAACGTTCGCAATGCAGCGCAAAAGCACAAAAGACGAAGACACGCTAACCTAACCTGACATAGCCTACCCCAACCAAACGTAGACTAACCCAACGGAACGTAGCCTAACACGACACAGCGTGCCGACCACCACTATAGCTGTCTTTTCCATAGTCAATCTGAACATATGAGATCACAGTGGAGCGCAGAATTCCACCGAATATCAGTCTATAGTTCAAGCGTCAGCTACGCTCTCCTAACCTAACCAACCTTAACATAACCAAACGAAACCTGACTCGACCTACGTGAAGCGTTGCTGGCCTCCCCAGAGCCCAACAGAGAATAGTAAAGCACAGCAGTGCACAGAAATCCACACCAATAGCAGTGTATACCAGAAAATTCAGATCTATCCATACATGACACAAACAAACATAACCTAACCTAACGCAACCTACCTCAACCTATCGTGCCGGAACCACTATTGCTGGCCTCCGAAGAGAAAGGGAGAGCGAATCAGAGCACAGTAGTGCGCAGAAATCCACCGAATATCAGTGCATGGCGTAAAAATTTTAGCCTTAACCTCGTACCCAAACCAAATGTGACATAAACGAACGTAGCTTAACTGAACCTAACGTACCGAGACGCTATTACTGAAGTCCCCAGAGTTGAGCAGAGCATAGTCGAGCACAGTAGAGCGCAGAATTCCACCGTAGAACAGTGTATAACAGGAAAGACAAAGCTACACGAACATAACCGAATCTAACTTAACCCAACCAAGCGTATCATAACTAAACCTAGCCTGCCGAGGCCACTGTTGCTGGTATCCCTAGGGACGCGCAGAGCACAGTAGAACAGTGAATAGCGCAAAATCCACCGAATGGCACTGTGAAGCGCAAAAGTCGAAGTTATCCTCTCCTTACCAAACCAAACGTAACATGACCAAACGAACATAACTGCACCTACCGTGCCTGCACCACTATTGCTGACCTCCACAGAGCCAGGCAGAGCATATTAGAGGAGAGTGGGGCGCAGATATCCTTAGAATCACAGTGCATAGCGCAATAGTCGATACTACCGTGTCCTAACACAGCGAAACGTAGCACAACCGAAAGTAGACTCACGGATGCTAACGTGCCGAGACCACTATTGCTTGCCTCCTCAGAACAAAGCGGAATATGCTATAGCACAGTAGGTCGCAGTAATGCACTGCATTGCAGTGTATAGCACAAAGTTGAAGGATATCAGGGCATAAGGTGGCCTAGCCCAACCAAACCGAACATGGCATAACTCAGCATAAATGTACGAGACCGCTCTTTCTGGCCTCCCAAGAGACAAGCAGATGTAAGTAGAGGAATGCATAGCGCAGATATGAACCGCATAGCAGTGTGAAACCCAAACGTCAAGGTCATCATAACCACACTTCGCCCAACCTAACCTTACCAAGCGTAACCGAATACAACCAGACGTGACACGACCGCTATTGCTGGCCTCCCCAGAGAAAAGCAGATGCTAGTAGAACAACGCAGTGCACAGATATCGACTGAATCGCAGTGCATAGCACAAGAGTCAAAGCTAGCCCATCCAAACCTGTCCTAACGTAGCCAAGTCAAGCGCAACCTAACTCAACCCAGCGTGCCGGGACCACCATTGCTGGTCTCCACGGAGCAAAGTAGAACATACTAGGGAACAGTAGAACACAGATGTTCAACGTATAGCAGTGTATAGCACAAAAGTCAAAGCAATCCTGCCCTAACCTAACTAAACGTAACGTAACCAGACGTAACATAACTGTACCTAAAGTGCCAGGACATCTACTGCTGCCCTCCACAGATCCAAGCAGAACACATTAGAGGAGTGCAGAGCGCAGATGTCCATATTGTCGCAGTTTATAGAATAAAGGTCAAAGTTTCTCTATCCTCGCCTCTCCGAACGGAGTCTGCACAAGCACTATCCGCCTCAACCTAACGTGCCGATGGCACCATCGCTTGCCGCCCCAGAGCCAAGCATAGTATATTAGAGCACAGTGGATCGCAGGAATCGAACGAAAAGCAGTGTAGAGTACAGAAGTCAAAGCTATCCTCTCCAACCCTAACCAAACTTAACATAACCGTACGCAACGTGACTCAGCCTAACGTACCGAGACCACTACATCTGGCCTCCGCACAGCCAAGCAGCGTATGCTAGAGCTCAGTAGGGCGGAGAAATCCACCGTATAGCCGTGTACAGCACAAAAGACAAAGCCATCCATACCAAACTTTTTCTAACCTATCCAAAGGAAACGTAACGTAACATAACCAAACGTGCCACGAACATTTCTGCTGGACTCCCCGGAGACGAGCAGAACATATACGAGCACATTAGAGCGCAGAAGTCTACCGAACATTGGTGTCTAGCACAAAAGTTAAAGATAACATTTTCTAAGCTAACCAATCGTAACATAACCGATCGTAATCTAACAAAGAGTGTCGTGCCGAGACCACTTCTGCTGCACCCACCAAAGCCAAGCAGAGCATTTTAGAGCGCAGCAGAGGGCAAAAACCTACCGAAGAGCAGTGAAGAACTCAGCAGTAAAACAATCCAATCCAAACCTAGCCAAACCTAACCTAGCCGAACGTAATCTAACTTAAACTAACTTGTGGCGGCAAACATTGCTGGCATCCAAGTGGCCATGCGGAACATATTAGT
>NW_016932289.1:0-243 GCF_001483705.2 Eufriesea mexicana
CCTCCTTATTTATGCAAAAAAGGTATCTCACCACGATAATAGAAGAAAATGTCAATTAAATTGATTTTTACATTCAGATCATATGTCATTGCAATGGCTATAGCATGCCAATAGGATATTTCCTCCTTATTTATGCAAGAATGTTGGCTCACACGATATTAGTCGAAACTGTCTATATAATTATATTTTCCATCCTGATACTATAGCACTGCAACGGATATAGCACGCCAACGGAATTTTTCC
>NW_016932289.1:355-645 GCF_001483705.2 Eufriesea mexicana
GAATTTTTCCTCCTTATTTACGCAATAATGTTAGCTCACCACGATATTGGGAGAAAATGTTAATAAAATTTGATTTTCCAGCCAGATACTATGGCACTGCAACGGCTATAGCACGCCAATAGAATCTTTCCTCCCTATTTATGCAAGAAAGCTAGCTCACCCCGTTATTAGTCGAACTTGTCAACAACATTATATTTTCCAGCCAGATTATGTTGCACTGCAGTGGTTATAGCACGCCAATAGAATCTTTCCTCCTTATTTATGCACGAAAGTTAGCTCACCACGATCTT
>NW_016932290.1:0-725 GCF_001483705.2 Eufriesea mexicana
ATAGTCATAGCAATGCTGTAGAATCTGACTCGAAAATTCAATTTTATTGACATTTTCGACTAACTTCGCGTTGAGCTAACCTTCTTGCATAAATAAGATGGAAAGATTCTATTGGCGTGCTCTAGTCATTGCAATGTTATGGAATTTGGCTGGAAAATTCAATTTATAGACATTTTCGGAAAATATCGTGATGAGCTAACTTTCTTGCATAAATAAGAAAGAAATACTCTATTGTCGGGCTATAGCCGTAGCAATGCTACGGAATCGGGCCGGAAAATTCAATTTTATTGTCATTTCCGACTAATATCGTGGTGAGCTAACTTCCTTGCATAAATAAGTAGGAAAGATTCTTTTGGCGTGCTCTAGTCATTGCAGTGCTATGGAATCTGGCTAGAAAATTCAATTTATAGACATTTTCGGCAAATATCGTGTTGAGCTAACTTTCTTGCGTAAATGAGAAAGAAATATTCTATTGTCGGGCTATAGCCGTAGCAATGCTACGGAATCGGGCCGGAAAATTCAATTTTATTGTCATTTCCGACTAATATCGTGGTGAGCTAACTTTCTTCCATAAATAAGGAGGAAAGACTCTATTGGGGTGCTATAGCAATTGCAATGTTGTAGCATCTGGCTGGAAAATTCAAATTTATTGACATATTCGTCTAATATCGTGGTGAGCTAACTTTATTGCATAAACAAGGAGGAAAGGTCCTATTGCCGTGATA
>NW_016932291.1:0-446 GCF_001483705.2 Eufriesea mexicana
GTACAATTTTATAGACATTTTTGACTAATAACATGGTGAGCTAACATTCTTGCATAAATAAGGAGGAAAGGTTCTTTTGGCGTGCTATAGCCATTGCAATGAACTGGAATCGGCTTGGAAAATACAATTTTACCGACATTTTCGACTAATATCGTGGTGAGCTACCTTCCTTGCATAAATAAGGAGGAAAGGTTCTTTTGGCGTGCTATAGCCATTGCAATGCTACAAAATCAGTCAGGAAAATGCAATTTGTTGACATTTTAGACTAATATCGCGTTGAGCTAACTTCCTTACATAGGTAAGAAGGAAAGATCCCTTTGGCGTGCTATAGCCATTGCAATGCTACAAAATCAGTCAGGAAAATGCAATTTGTTGACATTTTAGACTAATATCGTGGTGAGTTCACTCTCTTGCATAAATATGGAGGAAAGATTCTATTGACGTGC
>NW_016932292.1:0-20802 GCF_001483705.2 Eufriesea mexicana
CCACTATTGCTCGACTCCCCAGAGTCGAGCAGAGTATAGCAGAGCAATTTAGATCGCAGAAATCCACCGAATAGCAGTGTATGTTGCAAAAGTCGTGGTTATCCCAACATAACCTGGCCTAACCTAGCATAAACAAACGTAGCGTATGTCAGCTGGGCGTGCCGAGGCCCCTGCTTCCGAACTCTCCAAAGCCAGGTAGAGTATAGTAGAGCACAGTGGATCACAAGAACCCACCAGAGAACAGAGTATGGCACGAAAGTCATAGCTATCCAAATCAAACTTAACCTAACCTTACCTAACCAAACGTAACATAACATAAACCGATGTACCAATCCCACTGTTGCTCGCCTCCCAAGGGTCACGCAGAGTATGGCAGAGCAATGCATGGAGCAGAAATATACCGAATACCAGTTTATGGCGCAAAAGTCAGAGAAATCCTAACCATGCATTCCCAACCTACACTAACGAAACGTAATACAATTTAACCGAATGTACCGGTACCACTATTACCGGCCACCGCAGAGAAAAGCACAACGTATTGGAGCGCAGTGGGCGCAGAAATCCACCGAATGGTGGTGAATGGCACGAAAGCCTAAGATATTCCGTCCTAACGTAACCGAAATTGCAATATGCAAACGTAGCCTGAGTAAACATAACGCGCCGAGGCCTCTATTGCTGGCCTCCGCAGAGCCAAGTAGAATATACTAGAGCACAGCAGAACGCAGAAATCCACCGTATTGCAGTGTACAGCTCAAAGGTCAGACATGCCCTGATCTAACGTGATCTCACCTAACCTAACCGAACGTAGTGTAACTAAGCATGACGTGACGAGACCAATATTTCTGGCCTCCCCAGAGCAAAGGAGACCATATTAGGGCACATTAGAGGGCAAGAATCCATCGAACAGCAGTGAATAGCACGAAATCCTTGCTAGCCTATCAGAACCTAGCCAAACGTGACACATCCAAACGTAGCCAATCTAAACCTAACATGACGAGATCAATATTGCTCGCCTCCACAAAGACAAGAAGAACGTGTCAGAGCGCAGCATAGCGCAGAAACCCACCGCATTGCTGCGAACAGCACAAAGGCCGTAGGTATCCTAGCATAACATGCCCTAACCTAACCTAACGAAACGTTGCATAGCTCAGCATATCGTGCAGCGACCACTGCTCCTGGCCTCCCCATAGCCCACCAGAATGTAATAGTGCACAGTGGATCTCAGAATTCTACCTGATAGCAGTGTAAAGCACAAAAGTCTTAGTGCATAGTCTAAACTAGCAAAACGTAACATACCCAAACGTAACCTAACTCAACCTAACACGCCGGGACAACTATTGCTGATCTCCACAGGGTGAAGTACAGTGTACCAGAGCACAGTAGATCGCAGAAGTCCTTCGCATTGCAGTGAATAGCACATAAGCCGGAGGTGCCCTGCCATAGCCTAACCTAACCTCACCTAACCAAACGTAGCTTAACTCAAAAGTGCGTGCCGCGGCCACAGCTGCCGGATTCCACAAAGCCAAGCAGAATGCAGTAGAGTACAGTAGATCACAGGAACCAGCCGGTAATAGCGTACAGCACGAAGGTCGAAGCCACCTTAACCAAACAGACACTAACATGACGTAATCAATGTAGCCTAACTGAACATAACGTGCGGCGAATATTGCTGTCCTCCCCAGGGCCAAGCAAAATATAGTAGAGCGCTGTCGAGTGCAGAAATCCTCCGAATATCAGTGTATAGCAGGAAAGTCAAAGGTAACCTGCCCGAGCTTGACATAACCTAACATAACCAAAGGTAACATAACCCAACCTAACGTGCCGAGGCCAATAACGCTGTCCTCGGCATAGCCAAGCAGGAAATATTTGGAAATAGTAGGGCGCAGTTAACTGCGGATGGCAGTGTATAGCACAAAAGTCTAAACCGTCCTATCCTAATCTCGCCAAACGTAACATAAGCAAACGTAACCCTACTCAACTTAACACGACGAGAACGCCCTTGCTGGCCTCCCCAGAGCCAAGCAGGATATACTAGGGAACAGTAGAGCGCAGAACTCCGCCGCACTGCAGTGTCACAATAGTCAAAGACATCCAAGCCTTACCTGAACCAACCTGAACTAGCCGAACGTTGCCTGACCCGACTTATCGTGCCGAGAACACTGTTGCTATTCTCCCCAGAACCAAGCATAGGATATTAGTGGAAAGTTGAGGGCGGAAATCCGTAGAAACGCAGTGTACGTCACAAAAGTGAAAGCTACCTTATCCTAGTGCAACCAAACCTAACATAACAGAGCGTAACCTAATTCAACCTAACGCGGCGAGAACACAGTTCCTGGCCTCCACAGAGCTAACCAGAACATATTTGATCGCAGTGGAACGGAGAGACCCACCGAATTACAGTATACAGAACAAAAGTTAAAGCCATTCTACCCTAACATAAAAAATCGTCGAATCACAAAACGTAACATAGTTCAACCCAACGTGCCGGGACCAGTATTGCTGGCCTCCACAGGCCCACGCAGAATATATTAGAGCACAGTGATGCGCAGGAATCGGCATGGTGACAGTGTACACTACGAAATTCGTAGACACCCTAATCGAACGTATCGTAACCTAACCTAACTAAGCGTAACATAGCTAATCCCAACTTGCCAAGGCCATTACTGCATGCGTCCCAGGAGACAAGCAGTTCACATTAGAGCAGTGTAGATAGCAGAAATCCACCGAACAGATGTGTATAGCGCAAGTGTCAAAGCCAGCATACCCTAGCGTAACCAATCGGCACATAACCAAACGTAATATAACACAACCCAACGTGCTGCGACCACTATTGCTGGCTTCCACAGTGCGAAGAAGAATATACTAGAGCACAGTGCTGGGCAAAAATCGACCCAATAGCCGTGTATACTTGGAAAGTCGGAGCTACCCTGACCGAACCTAGCAAAGCCTAATCCATCGTAGCGTAACCCAACAAAGCCTAACGTGCAGAGACGAATATTGCTGGCCTCCACAGAGACAAGCAGAAAATATCAGGGTACACCTGGGAACAGAGGTTCACTGTATAGCAGTGCATAGCGCACGAGCCAAAGATAACCTGTCCTAACCTAACCAGACGTAACGCAACCAAACGTACCCAAACACAACATAACGTGTCATGGCGTCTATTGCTGACAGTCGCGGCCCAATGCAGAACGTGTTAGAGGAGGGCGAAGCGCTGAAATAAGTGCAATAGCGTTGTATAGCATAAAAGTCAAAGCTAGCATATCCTAACCTAACCAAACTTTACACAACCAAACGTAAGCTAATTCAAACTGACGTTGCGATGACACAATTGCTGGCCTTCCCAGAGCCAAGAAGAAGATATTAGAGCGCGGCAGAACGCAGAAATCCACCCAATAGCAGTGTACAGCACAAAATTCAGAGCTACCTGTCCTATCCTAACCAATTGTAACATAAGCAACAGTAACCTAACACAATCTAACGTGCCGCGAACACCATTCCTGGCCTCCCCCGAGCCAAGTTCATCATATTAGAACAACGTAGGCCGCAGAAGTCCACCGTATAGCAGTGTATACCACGAAAGTCAAAGTCACCCCTTCATAACCTAACCAAGCGTACATAACAAACGAAACATAATGCAACCTAGCCTGGCGAGAACACAGTTGCTGGACTCCCCAGAGCCAAGTGGAGCATAGGAGAGCACAGTGGAACGCATAATTCAACCGAATAGCAGAATAGCGGAGTACAGCACAACAGTCAGAGCTACCGTACCCTAACATAATCAAACGTCATAAGACCAAACGTAACCTAACTCTCACAAATGAACCGCGTCCATGAGAACATATTAGTGTGGAGTAGAGCACAGAAATCCATAGAACCGCAGTGTATAACAGAAAACTCAAAGCCATCCGAACCCAACCTAAACAAATATTACCTAACCAAATGTAGCCTAACTCAACATAACGTGCCGCTGCCAGTATATCTGGCCTCCCTAGTGCCAGACAGAAGACAGTAGAGCGCAGCAAAGTGCGGAAGTCCACCCAACAACAGTGTATAGCAAAAAAGTCAAAGCTATCCTCTCCTAACATAACCAAACGTAAGGTAACCGAACGTAACATAACTCAACCTAACGTAACGTGACGTCTACTGCAACCCTCCACAGGGTCATGCGGACCACACTACAGGAGAGTAGAGCGCCGAAATCCAAAGAAGAGCAGCGTATAGCGCGAAAGTCAAAACTATCCTCTCCTAACCTGGCCAATTGTAACATTACCAAACGTAACATAGCACCATCTAACTTGCCGCGACCGCTTTATCTCGCCTCCACGGAGCCAAGCAGCTCATATTAGAGCATTATGGAGCGAGGAGATCCAGCGAATAGCAGTGTATAGAGCAAAAGTCAAACCTGTACCATCCTGGCCTAACCAAACCTTTCACAACATACCGTAACACAGTTCAAACTGACGTGGCGAGAACACAGTTGCTCGCCTCCACAGGGGCAAGCAGAACATATTAGAGCACAGCAGAATGCAGAAATCTACCGAATAGCAGCGTATAGCATGAAAGATGAAGATATCCTACCCTAATATAGTCAATCGTTATATAACCAAACGTAACGAAACAAAATCCAACGTGCCGCGACCACAATTTCATGGCTCCCAAGGGGCAAGCAGATAATATCAGAGCACCGCATAGCGCAGGAATTCACCGAACATCCGTGTACAGCACAGAAGTCAAACAGATCCGAACCTTACCTGAACCAACCTAAACTAACAAAGCGTAGTCTAACGTAACGCAACATACCGAGACCACAGTTGCTGGCATCCTCTACTATGTAGAGCATAGTAGAGTGCAGAAATCCACCAAGTAACAGTGCATAGCACGAAAGACACAGCTATCCTTACCCAAACTAGCACAAACTTACCTAACCGAACGTATCCTAACGCAACCCCACGTGCCGATACCACTATTATTGGTCTCCACAGAGTCAAGCAGAAAATATTAGAGCACAGCAGATCGCAGAAACCCGCGCAACAGCAGTGTGTAGCACAAAAGTCAAAGGCACCCTGTCCTAACTTAACCAACCGAAACGTAACCGAACGTAACCTGTCTCAACGTAACGTGACGACACGTCCATTTCCGCCCTCCCCAGAGACTCGCAGAACATATTGGGGGAGAGTAGACCACAGAAATCCATAGAATAGTAGTGCATAGCACAACAGTCAAACCTACCCTGTCCAAACATAACCAAACGTAACAAAGCCAAACGAAACCGTATTCAACCTAACGCAGCGAGACCACCATCGCTGTCCTCCGCAGAGCCAAGCAGACTATACTATGGTACAGTCGAGCGCTGAAATCCGCCGCATTGCTGTGTGCAGCACAACAATCAAAGGTATCCAAACCTTACCTGAACCAACCTAGACTAACCAAACGAGACCTAACAAAACACAACTTGCCGAGACCAGTATTGCTCTCCTCCCCGGAGCCAAGCAGTACATACTCGAGCAAGCGGAGCGCAGAAAACCGCGGAATAGCAGTGTACAAAGCAAAAGTCGAACCTATACTGTCCCAAACTAGCCGATTGTAGCATAACCAAACGTAACAAAATACAATATAAAGTGCCACGAGCACTGCTGCTGGCATACCCAGCGCCGAGCAAAATATAGTAGAGCACTGTGGATCGCAGGGATCCACAGAGTATAAGAGTGTAGAACGAAAGACAGAGCTATCCTAACCAAACTTAGCCTAACCTAATCTGACTAAGCGTAACATAGCTAAACCTAACGTGCTGCGACCACCATTGCTCGCTTTCTCAGATTCCAGCAGAGTACTGTAGAGCAATGTAGAGCACAAAATTCCACCGAGCAGCAGTGTTCAGCACAAAAGTCAAAGAGATGCTGATCTAACCTGAACCAAACTAACCTTACGAATCGTAGCATACCTCAACATAACGTGCCGAGACAACTATTGTAGGACTCCCCAGGGTCGAGCGGAAAGTATTAGAGTGGAGCGCCGGAGTCCATGGAATCACAGTGTGCAGCACAATAGTCACAGCTGCCCAAACATACTCCAATATAACATAACATTACCAACCGCAGCCCAACTCAACTTGAGTACTGAGACCGCCATTGCTGGCCTCCCAATGTCCAGGCAGAATATAGTAGAGCACAGTAAAGCGCAGAGATCCTCCGAAAAGCAGCGATTGGCACAAAAGTCGAAGTTGCCTATCCTAACCTACCCAATCGTAACGTATGGAAACGTAGCCTAGCTCAACCTAACATGACGAGACCAGTTCTGGTTGCATCCGCAGAGCCAAGTAGAATATACTAGAGCACAGTAGAGCGCAGAATTCCGCTGGTAGCTGTGTATAGCACACAAGACATAGCTATCCTACCATAACCTCACCAAACATAACGTATCCGAGCGTAGCATAACACAACGTATTACGCCGAGGTCACTGCTGCTGGTCTCCCCAGGTCCAAGCAGAAGATACCAGAGCGCAGTAGAGCTCAGAAATCAACCGCATTGCACTGCACCGCACAAAAGTGAAAGATACACCAACCTAACTTGGCCTAACCCAGCCTATCCAAACGTAGCACAAATCAACACAGCGTGAAGTGACCAATGTTTCTGGCCACCCCAGAGACAGGCAGAACATGTTCGAGCGCAGTAGAGAGCTGAAATCCTCAGAACAGTAGTTAGCGGCACCAAAGTCAAGGCTACCATTTCCTAACCTAGTCAAACGTAGCATAAACGTAAGTAACCTTATTCAACCCAAAGAACCCAGACCACTATTGCTGGTCACAACGTGGCCAAGCAGAATATACCAAAGCACAGTAGAACGCAGAAATCCACCGCGCTGCACTGTGTAGCACAGTAATCAGAGATGCCCTAACCCGACACGGCCAAACCTAACCTAACCGAACATGGTCTAACTAAACATATCGCGCCGCGACCGCTATTAGTGGTCTACGTGGAGGCAAGCATAGCATGTCAGAGCACATTAGAGCACAGAAATCCAACGGAGAGCAGTGTATACTACAAGAGTCAGTGGAGCCTATCCTAACCCAGCGAAACGCAACTTATACAGACGTGGCTTAAGTAAACCTAACATGACGGGACTACGATTGCTGGGTTCCACAGAGAAAAGCAGAATGCACTATGGCAATGTGGAGCGCAGAAATTAACCGCATTGCAGTAAATAGCACAAAAGCCGAATACAATTGAACCTAGCATGACATGACCTAACCTAAAAAACGTAGTACAGCTCTACGTAACGTGCAGTGAACATTGCTCCTGGCTTCCACAGAGCTAAGCAGAGTGTAGTAGAGTACAGTAGATCACAGAAATCCACCGAATAACAGTGTACAGCACGGAAGTCCAAGCAACCCTAATCAAAAATAGCCTAACCTGAGCTAACCAGTCATAAACTAACTCAACATAACGTGACGCGGCCACTATTGCTCGCCACCCCATAGTCGAGCGGAGTATCGTAGAGCAGTGTAGATCGCGGAAATGCACCGCTTAGCGGTGTATAGCACAAGAGTCGAAGATACCATAGCCTAACCTGTCCTAACCGTACCTTAACGAACGTAGCATAACACAACATAACCCGCCGACACCACTGCTGCTGGCATCCGCGTTGACAAACAGAATATATGAGAGCATAGCTGATCACAGGTTTCCACCGAAAAGCAGTGTATAGCACGAAAGTCAAAGTAGCCTGTCCTATCCTTGCCAAACGTTACATACTCAAGCGTAGTCTAACTCAACCTGACATCACGAGACCACTACTGGTGGCATCCCCAGAGCCAAGCAGAATATACTAGAGTACAGTAGAGGGCAGAAATATTCGTGCAGCAGTGCATAGCACAAAAGTATAAGCTATCCTATCATGACCTCACCAAAAGCAACATATCCAAGAGTTGCATAGCTCAAACTAACGTGCCAAGGCCACTACTGCTGGTCACCCCAGGTCCAAGCAGAATATGCTAGAGAACAGCAGGGCGCAGAAAACCGCCGCATTGCAGTGTACAGCACAAAAGTCAAACATACACCAACCTAACCCGACATTACCTAACCTATTCAAACGTAGTACAGCTAATCATGACGTGTCCAGACTAATATTTCTGACCACCCCAAAGACAAGCAGAGCATATTAGAGCACACTAGAACACAAAAATACTCCGGAAAGCAGCGATTAGTACAGAAATCAATGTAGCCTATCCAAACCTAGCCAAACGTAGCAAACACAAACGCAGCCTAACTTAACCTAACATGACTATACCACTATTGCTGGCCTCCACAGAGACAAGCCGAATGTACTAGGATGCAGTAGTGCGTAGATATCCACCGAATGGTAGCGAACAGCGCAAAAGTCGAAGATATCCTCACCTAACCGGACCCAACTTAACCGAACCAAACGTAGCATATCTCAACATAATGTGCCACGACCACTACTGCTTTCATCCCCAGAGCCAAGCCGAAAGTAGTAGATCAAAGCAGCTAGCAGGAATCCAGTGGATAACAGTGTACATCTCGAGAGTCATAGCTATCCTAACCAATCATAGCCTAACCTGACCAAACCGATTGTAACATAACTCACCCTAACGTGTCACGGACTCTATTTCTCGCCACTCCAGTGTCGAGCGGAGTATAGTAGAGCAATTTAGGGCGCAGAAATCCACCGAAAGGCAGTGTACACCACAAAAGTCGAACATATACTAACTTAACAAGACCTAACCTAACCTAACCGAACGTAGCATAGTTCAACGTAACGTGAAGCGACAACTGCTGCTGGCGACGCCAGAGCCAAGCAGAATATACTAAAGCACAGCACAGCGCAGAAATCCACCGCACTGCAGTGTATAAAACAAAAGCCAAACACATCCTGGCCTAAGCTGACCTAACGGAACCTACCGGAACGTAGTGTAACACAACATAACGTGCCGGGACCAATATTGCTGGCCATCCCAGAGCCATGCGGGACATGTTAGAGCTGACCAGAAAGCAGAAACCCGCCGAATATTAGTGTAAGGCGCAGAAGACAAGGCTATCGTGTCCTAACCAAACAAACGAAGCACAATCATACGTAACGTATCTGAGGCGCCGAGGCCACTATTGCTGGCCCCACAGAGCCCAATAGAATATACCGGAGCGCAGTAGAGCGCCGAAATCCACCGCTTCGCATCGGAAAGCGGAAAAGTGGAAGATAACCTTTCCTACCCTGACCCAGGCTAACCTATTCAAACGTAGTGCAAATCAACATAACGTAATGAGACAATTATTGCTGGACTCCCCAGAGCCAAGCAGAACATATTAGAGCACAGTGGAAAGCACAAATCCACCGAACAACAAAGCATAACACAAAAGTCAAAGTTATCCCCCACAAACATGGACTACCCTGTCCTAACAAATCATTACATCACACGTCCTAACGTGCCACGTCCACCATTGCACGCCACCACGTGGTCGAGCTGGGTATAGTAGAGCAATGTATAGCGCAGAAATCCACAGAATAGCAGTATATAGCACAAAAGACGCAGATCAACCAAACTAACCATGCCAAACCTAACCTAACCAAACGAAGCATCCCTCAACATCACGTGGCGCGACCACAGCTGCTTGCTTCTCCAGAGCAAAGCAGAATGATGTAGAGCACGGCAGATCACAGAAATCCACCGAAAAGCAGTGTATTGCACAAAAGCCGAGGTAGCCCATCCTAACCTGAACCAAAACATCCTAACCAAGCGTAACATATCTCTGTCTGACGTGCCGAGACACCACAATTGCTGGCCTCACCAGGGCCATTCAGAATATACAATAGCAGAGTAGAGCGCAGAAATCCACCGCATGGCAGTGTACAGCAAAAGAGTCAAAGACAACCTAAATTAACCTGACCTGACCTAAACCACCCTGACGTGACATAACTCAAACTAACGTGCCGAGACCAATATTGCTGATATTCCCAGGGCTAAGCAGAATATAGGAGAGCACATTAGGGTGCAGAAATCCTCCGAATAGCACTGTATAGCACGAAGGTCTTAG
Organism: Eufriesea mexicana; assembly: GCF_001483705.2. Lineage (NCBI taxonomy): Eukaryota > Metazoa > Arthropoda > Insecta > Hymenoptera > Apidae > Eufriesea > Eufriesea mexicana. The sequence continues at coordinate 10,051 of NW_016932292.1, forward strand.
TTAACCTGACCGAGCTTATCCAATACCTAATCTATCCAAACGCAACATAACCCAAACTAACGTGCCGGGACGGCTATTGCTGACCTCCCCTGATCCGTGCAGAAGATATTAGAACACAGTAGAGCGCAGAAATGAGCGGATAGAAGCTTGGAGCACGAAAGTCGATGATATCATAACCTAACCTGATCCGAACTAACCTAACGGGACGTAGCATGGCTCAACAAAACGTGCCGCGACCATTGCTGCCGGCGTCCACAAAGCCAAGCACAATATAGTAGAGCACATTATATCACAGGAATCCAACACATAATAGCGTATAGTACGATAGCAAAATCTAACCTGACCGAAATTAACCTAACTTAAGCAAACCAAACGTAAACTAACACAAACTAACGTGCCGCGACCACCACTGCTCGCCTCCGCATAGTCGAGCGGTGAATAGTAGAGTTATGTAGGGCTGGGAAGTGCACCGAACAGCAGTGTATAGCACAAAACTCAAAGAAGTCTAAACCAAACTTGGCATAACCTAGTCTAACCAAACGTAGCATAGCTCAACATAACGTGCTGCGACAACTGCTGCTGTCATCCCCAGACCCAAGCAGAATATAATAGAGCACAGTATATCGCAGAAATACGCCGCTTTGCAGTGCATAGATAAAAAATGAGAGGTACCCTAACCTAACCTGTCCAAAGGTAACACATCCAAACGTAGCGTAACTCAACAGCGCGTTTCGCGACCACCGCTGTCGGAAACCGCAGAACGAAGCAAAATATAGCAAAGCACAGTAGACGACATGAGCCCATCGGATAATATTGTATAGTACGTAAGCCGAAGCCATCGAACCAAACAAAACTCAACCCGGCCTGTCCAAACGCAACCCAAGTTAACCAATCTTGTCACAAGCACTACTGCTGGCGCCTCAGTGTCGAGCAGGGTATAGTAGAGCAATGTAGAGCGCTGAAATTCACCGAATAGCAGCGTATGGTACAATTGTCATGTTACCCTACACTAACTTAATCAAAAGTTGAAGAACCAAACGCAACCAAATCCAATCTAACGTGCCTAGACCTCTGCAGCTGGCCTCGCCACCGGCAGGCGGAGCACAATAAAGTAGAGTAGAGCGAAGGAGCCCATATAATGGCAGAGTATAGCTGAAAAGTCGAAGCTATCGTATCTTGACCCAAACTGACTTAACATAGCGGAACATGACATACCTAGAACTAACGTAACTCTGCCACTATTGCTGGCCTCCCCGGAGCCTATCAGGAAGTATTAGAAGAGAGCAGGGAACAGATATACACCGAAAGCTGTGTACCGCTCATAAGTCAGATCTTTCCTTTCCTAATTTATCCAAACGCATTATATCTAAACGTACCCTTACTCAACCTAACGAGCCGAGACAAATATTTCTGTCCTTCGCAGAGCCAAGCTGAGTATGCTATGGCAAAGAAGATCGTAGAAACAGACCGCATTGCAGTGGAAAGCACAAAAGTCAATGATAGCCTGACCAAACCTATCCCAACCTAACACGACGAAACGTAACGTAACTCAACCCAACGTGCAGAGACCACTATTGCTGACGTCCCCAGAGCCTAGCAGGGCATATTAGAGCACATTAGTGCGCAGAAATCCGACGAATATCAGTGTACAGCGCAAATGTAAAAGCTGCCCTAGGATAACACAGCAAAACGTAACATAAACGAACGTAACCTTGCTCCACCCAACCGACCTCCACAACTATTGCTGACCTCCCCAAAGACGAGCAGAATATACAACAGCGCAGTAGGCCACAGACACGCACGGCGCTTCAGTGCGTAGCACAAAAGTCAAAGGAATCGTATTCTAACCTGACCTAACCTAACCTAGCCAAACGGACCATATCTCAACGTAACGTTCCGATGCCTCTAATGCTGGCCCACCCAGAGACCAACTGAACACATTAGAGCACATTAGTGTGCAGAAATTCACCGAGTAGCAGTTTATAGCTCAAAGTCGAAGCTATACTCTCCAAGCCTGACCGACTGTAACATAACCAAACATAACATGACAAAATCTAACGTGCAGCGACCGCTATTTCTGACCTCCCCAGAGTCGAACAGAGTATAGTAGGGCACAGTAGAGCGCAGAAGTGCACCGAATAACAGTCTATGCCAAGAAAGTTAAAGCTATCCATACCTGAGAAGAACGAGCATAACCTAACCAAGTGCAACCTAACACAACCTAACGTTCCGGGACTAGTATTACTGGTATCCACATATCCAAGCGGAGTATAATAGTGGACAACAGAGCGCAGAAATATGTAGTATAGCTGTGTAAAGCGGGAAAGTCAAATCCACCATGTCCCAGCATAACCAAACTTAGCATAGCCAAACGTAACCTGTCTTAGTCTAACGCGCCGCGACCACTACTGCTTTACTCCCCAGCGCCATGCAGAGAAAATTAGAGCACAGTGGAGTGTAGGAATTGGACGCATTTCAGTGTATAGCGCAATAGTCAAATCTACCATAACCTAACCCAGAGTAACCTAACCCAACAAAACGTAATCTAACTCAACCCAACGTGCGGCGACCAGTATTGCTGTCCTCCACAGGGACGAACAGAGCATAACAGAGGAGAGTGGAGCGCAGAGATCCATAGAATTGCAGTGCATAGCGGAAAGTGGAAGCCTTTCAAAACTAAGCAAGGCCAACTTAACCCAACCCAACGTAACCTATCTCAACATAACGTGCCGAGACCGCTGTTACTGGCACCCCTAGAGCCATGCAGAACATGCATGAGCACAGTAGAGCGCAGAAAACCAACGCATTTCAGTCTACAGCAGAAAAGTCAAAGATACCCAATCCCAACCCAAACAAACCTCACATAACCGAATGTAAACTAACTCTAACTAACGCGCCGCGGCCGCTATTTCTGGCCTTCCCAGAATCAAGCAGAGTGTAATAGAGCAGAGTAAAGCCCCGAATTCTATCGAACAGCAGTGTATGGCGCAAAAATCTATGTTATCCTAACCTATCCTAACCAAACGTAACACAACCTAACGCAGCCAAATACAACCTAACCTGCCTTGATCACTATTGCCGGACTCCGCTTCGCCAAGCAGAACAAATTAGTGGAGAGTACAGCGCAGAAGCCCATATAATGGCAGTGCATTGCGGAAAAGTCAGATCCATCCCCTCCAACCAAATCAAACGTAAGATAACCAAACGGAACGTAACACAACCTAACGTGCCACGACCACAATTGCTCGCCTCCCCAAAGTCGTGCAGAGTATAGTAGAGCAATTTAGAGCGCAGGAATCCACCGCATAGGAGTGTACAGCCCAAACGTCTAGGAAATCCAAACCAAGCCCTCCTAACTTAACCTAACGAAGCTAAACCTTACTCAACGTAACGTGCCGAGACCACTATTGCTGCCCTCCCCAGATCCGGTCAGAAAATGTTAGAACACGGTAGAGCGCAGGAATCCGCATATAGCATTGTATAGTTCAAAAGTCCAAACCATCCAATCCTAACCTTACCAAGCGTAACATAGGCGAACGTAGCATAGCTCAACCTAACGTGCCTAGGCCACTATTTCTGGCCTACCCAGAGCCAAGCAGAACGTACTAGTTCACAGCAGAGCGCTGGGATCGCCCTCATTTCTGTGTGTAGCAAAAAAGTCGAAGATGCCCATACCTTACAAGACCCAATCTAACATAACCAATCTTAACACAGCTCAACCTAACGTGCCGATATCATTATTACTGTGCTCCCCAGAGCCAAGCAGAAGATACTAGAGCACAGCAGAACGCAGATGCTCACCGGATGATAGTGAATAGCAGAGATGTCATGGCTATCATGTCCTAACCTAGCCATACGTTACATGAACATACGTCACCTATTCAACCTCACGCGCCGAGACCACTATTACTGGCCTCCCACGAACCAATCCCGGGATGTGAGAATACAGCAGAGCACAGAAGTCCGCGGATAGCAGTGTATATCACAAAGGTCTAAACTATCCTAACCTATCCTCACCAAACGTAACATAACCGAACGTAGCATAACTCGAACAAACGTGCGGAGACCACTATTGCTGGCCTCCGCAGAGCCAAGCAGAACATACTAGAGCACAGCATAGCGCAGAAATCCACCTTGTACCAGTGCATAGCACAAAAGAAAATGCTTTCCCATCCTATCCTAGCCGCCCATAGAATAACCATACGTAACATAATTCAAACTAACGAGTCGAGACCGCTATTGGTTGTCTCCCCATGAACAAGCGGAATATACTAGAAGGCAGCAGTGTACAGAAGCCCGCCGCACTGCAGTCTATGGCAAGGAATTCTAAGGTAACCAATCCTTATATGGAATAACATAACCTAACCAAACGTATCATAACTCAATATAACGTGCGGAGACCACTATTGCTGGCCTCCCGAGAGCTAAGCAGAACATGCCAGAGCACAGTAGGTCGTCATAGGAAGCCTCCGAATATCAGTGTGTATCACGAAAGTCAAACCTATCCTGTACTATCCTAGTCAAACGTAACGTAACCACATGTAACGTAACTCAACTTAACGTGACAAGACACCTATTTCTGCCCTCTCCAGAGCAAATCAGATCATATTAGTGTGCAGTAGAAGGCAGAAGTACGTGGAATAGCAGTGTGCAGCACGAATGTGAGAGGTATCCTCTCCAGACATATCCTACCGTCACATAACCGAACGTAACATAACGCACACCATCGTGCAGATACAACTATTTCAGGCCACCCCAGGGCCAAGCAGTATATGCTAGAGAAGAGCAGAGGGTAGAAATTCCCCGAATAACAGTGTAAGGCACGAAAGCCGAAGCTACCGTTACCAAACATAGCCTAACCTAACGTTTCCATACGTAACATAGCTCAATTTAGCGTGACGACGCGTCTATTGCTGCACTCCCCGCGGTCTAGCAGAACGTGTTAGGGGATAATAGAGCGCAGAAATCCATAGAATAGCAGTGTACAGCACGAAAGTCAAAGCTACCCTGTTCCAACATAATCAAACGTGACATAAACGAACGTAACCGGAATGATCTTAACGCACCGAGGACAATATTGCTGGCCTTGCCATAACCAAGCTGAACATACTGTAGAACAGCAGATCGCAGGAATCCACCTGATGCCAGTGTATATCACATAATTCAACGCTTCCGTATCCGAACCTCTCCAGACGTGACGTAACCAAGCGTAATCCAACCCAACCTAACGTGCCGCGGCGAACGTTGCTGGCCTCCACATGCCCAAGCATAACATGTTTGTGCGTAGAGGAACGCAGAAATCGACCGAATAGCAGTTTAATTCGTAGGAGTCGAACCTACCTTATCCTAACATAACTAACCGTCACATAGCCTAGCGTAAAGTATCCTAACCCAACGAGCGGAGGCCACAGATGATGGCCGCCAAAGGGCCAAGCAGAATATAGTAGGGCAACGTAGAGCGCAATAATCCACCGAATGACGGTTGACAGCACGAATGTCATAGCCATCCTTACAGAACATAGCCTAGCCTGACATATCAAAACGAAGCATTTCTCAACACAACGTGCCGTTACCACAATTGCTGGCAGGGCCAAGCAGAAAATATTGTCGCGCACTAGAGCGCAGAGTTCCACCGAACGGCAGTGTATAGCACAAAATACTATACCCATAAAGACAAACGTAACGTAAGCGAACGTAGCTTAACTAAGACTTACGCGACGAGACCACTATTGCTGCCCTCCCAGAGCCGAGCAGAACATATTAGAGGAGAGCAGCGCACAGAAATCCATAGAATCGCAGTGTATAGCACAAAAGCCGAAGCTACCTAACCTAACCAAACTTATCATAACCGAACGTAAGAGAACTAAAGCTAGCGTGCCGAGGACACTACTGCTGGCTCCCTCAGAGCCAAGCAGAACATACTAGAGCAGAGTAGGGCAAAGAAATGCACGGAACAGCAAAGTATAGCTCAAATGGCAAAGCTACACTTGACTTTTGATGACGCGACTACTATTGCTGGCCTACACAGCGCGAATCAGAATATAGTAGAGCGCAGCAGAGCGCAGAAATCTTCCGAAAAACAATATACAGCACGGATGCCAAATCTACGCTTACCGCACTGATCGTTTCCCAACCTAACCAAACGTAACCGAACACAAACCAGCGCGCCGAGACCAATACTGCTGGCCTACCCACAGCTAACAAGTACATATTAGATGAGAGTAGAGCGCAGAAATCCATAGAATAGTTGTCTACAGAGCAAAAGTCGAAGATATTCTATGCTAACCTATCCAGCCGTAATACGACCAAACGTACCCTAACTCAATCTAACAAGACGCGACCACAGTTGCTGGCCTCCCCAGAGCCAAGCAGAACATACGAGAGCACAGTTCAATTTAGGAATGCGCCGAATAACAGTGTACGGCTCATAAGTCGAAGCCACCCATTCACACCTTAACCAAGAGTGACATAACGAAGCGTAACCTAATTCGACCTAATGTGTCGAGACCACTATAGCCAGCCCACACAAGAGACGAGTAGAACATATTGGGGGAGAGTAGAGCGCAGAAATCCATGGAATAGTTGTGTACAACACGAAAGTCTAAGCGATCCTATCCTAACCAATGCAATCGCAACATGAACAAACGTAACCTAACTCAATCTAACGTGACGCGACCACTATTGCTGGCATCCCCAGGACCGAGCAGACTACAGTAGAGCAATGTAGAGCACAGAAATCCACCGAAGAGCAGTGCATATCGCAAAAGTCAATCTTAACCTATTCTAACCTTACCAAACGTAACACAACCAAGCGCAACATAATCCAAACTAACGCGTCTAGACCACTGCTTCTGGCATCGCCAGTGCTAAGCGGAATATTCCATACAACAGTAGAGCGCAGAAATCCACCGGAGAGCAGTGTATAGCGCAAAAGTCGAAGCTATTGTATCACAACCCAGCCCAACCTACCCTAAAGGAACGTAATCCAATTCAACCTAACAAGTCGCGACCAGTATTGTTTACCTCCGCAGAGACAGGCAGAGCATATCAGGGGCGTGCAATGGGCAGAAATCCATAGAATCGCAGCCTATAAGAGAAATGTCGAAGCCATACATACCTAACACAAGATAACATGACCAAACCAAACGTAACCTAACTCAATGCATCTTGCCGTGGCCACTATTGCTGGCCTCGCCGGGTCGTATCAGAAGGTTTTGGGGCACAGTGGGTCGCAGAAAACCACCTAACAACCGTGTATAAAACGATATTCAAAGCTATCCCAGCCGAACCCAACATAACCTAACCTAACCAAGCGTAGCCTAACACAACCTAACGTGCCGAGACCACTATTGCTGGGCTCCCAGAGTGGAGCAGAACACAGTAGAGGAGGGTAGTGCTCAGAAGTCCGCAGAATCTCAGTGTACAGCGGAAAAGTCGAAGCTACCCGAACCAAACCCAAACTAACATTACCTAACCAAACGTAGCCTAACTCAACATAACGTGACGCAGCCACTACTACTGCAGTCCCCAGAGACAAGCAGGACGTACTAGAGTAGTGTAGGTCGCAGAAATACATAAAATCGCAGTTCATGGCTCAGTAGTAGGAGCTACACTATCCTAACCTGACCAAACGTAACAAAACAGAATGCAACCGAACTCAACCTAACGTGCCGGGGTGGCTTTTAATGGCATCCGCGGAGCTGCGCAGAAATCCACCGAAGAGCATTGTATAGTACAAGGGTCAGAGCCATCATATCCTAACCTACCCAAACGTGACATAGCCAAACGTAACGTTTCTCTACCGAACGTGCCGCAACCACTGCTGCTGGCCTCCCCAGGTCTAAGCGGAATGTACTAGAACGCAGTAGATCACAGTAATCCACTGAATAACAGTGTATAGCACGAAAGACAAAGCTATTCTCTCCGAACATAATATAACCTAACCTAACCAATCGTAACCGTTCTCATTCTGTCTTGCAGTGGACAGTATTCCTGGCCTCCAGAGAGCCAAGCAGAAAATATTAGAGCACGGTAGATCGCCGAAATCCACAGACTAGCAGTGTATAGCGCAAAAGTCAAAGCTATCCTATCTTAACATATCCAAACTTAATGTGGCCTAGCGTAATCTATCACGGACTAACGTGCCGAGACTACAATAGCTACACATCCCAGAGCCAGGCGGGACATATATGAGGGTAGTGGAACGTAGAAGTCCATGATATCGCAGTGCATGGCACATAGGTCAAAGTTACCCTATCCAAACCTAGCCAAACGTAACATAGCAGAACGTATACTGGCTCAGCCTACAGTTCCGAGGACACAATTGCTCGCCTCCCCAGGGCCAAGCCGAATATAGGAAAGCAAAGTAGAGCGCACGAATCCACCGAATGTATGTGTATAGCACGAAAGTCGAAGCTTTACTTACCGAACGCATCTTAACATATCTTAACCAAACGTGACTTAACACCGCCTAACCTGCCAAGACAACTATTTCCGAACTCCGCAGAGCCAACCAGAGTATACTAGAGCACAGTAGAGTGCCGAAGTCCGCCTCATTGCAGAGTAAAGGACAAAAGTCAGAGTTACCCTATACTAACCTACCAAAGCGTAACATGAACAAACGTAAGCTAATCGAACTCGGCGTGCCTAGACCACCATTTCTGGCATCTCCATCGCGAAGCAGAACATATTAGAGGAGAGTAGATCGCAGTCCTATATTAAGACCAATATTGCTGACCCCCAAGAGCCAAGCAAAATACACTATAGCAGAGTAGAGCGCAGAAAACCGCCGCATTGCTGCGTAAAGCCAAAAACGCAAAGATATCCTGACCCAACCTGACCTAACCTATCCTAACCAAACGTAGCCCCACCCAGCGTAACGTGCCGAGACCACTATTTTTGTCATTCCCGGGGCAAAGCTGAACATATTAGAACACAGTAGAGCGCCGAAATCCACCGAGTAACTGTATATAGCACAAAAGACAAGGCTACCCTCCACAAACCTAACAATCCGTGTTATAGGCGAACGTAACTTAACACAACCTAAGGAGCTTCGACTGCTATTTCTGGCCTTCCCAGAGTCGAGGAGGGCATAGTAGAGCACAGAAATCCACCGAAAAACCGTGTACATCACGAAAGTCGAAGCTATACAAAGCTAACCCAAATGAACATGACCCAAGCGAACGGAACCTAACTGAACCTAACGTACCGAGACCAGTATTGCTGCCCTCTACAGCGTCGAGCGGAGCATAGCAGAGCAATGTGCGGCGAGGGAAAGCACCGAATTGCAGTGTATAGCACAAACGTCAGAAACATTCTATCATAACCTGACCTAGCCTAACACGCCAAACGTAAACAAACGTAACCTAACGAGCCTAGAACACTATTGCTGGTCTCTCCGTTGCCAAGCAGGACACATTAGACGACAGTAGAGCGCCGGCGTGCATAGAATAGCGGTGCATATCGGAAATACCAAAGCAAACCTATCCTAACCTAACCAAGCTTAACTTAATCGAACGACATCCAAGCAGTACATATTAGAGCGCAGTGGAGTGCAGAAGTACACCGAATGGCAGTGTAGAGCACAAAAGTAAAAGCTACGCTATCCTAATATAACAAAACGTATCATAACCAAACGAAACCGACTTCAGACTTACGTGCCACAACCAAAATTGCTAGCCTCCCCAGAGGAAAGCAGGCATTTGAAGAGCAATGTAGAGCGCAGACATCGACCGATCAGCAGTGTAGAGCACAAAAGTGGATACTATCTTTACAATAACGGGCAGCGACAGCTGTTACTGGCCTCCACAGAATCGACCAGAGCATAGTAGAGCACTCTAGAGGGCAGAAATCCACAGAATAGGAGTGTATAGTGCAAACGTCAACGTTAACCTATCCTAATCTAAACGAACGTAGCATAACCAAAAGCAACCTTACCCAACCTAACGTGCCTAGACCATTGTTGCTGACGTGCGTATCTCCAAGCAGAACATATTAGAGGAGAGTTGAGCCCCGAGATCCATAGGAAGGCAGTGTATAACAGAAGAGTCAAAGCAATTCTAACCTAACCCAAACTCACCTAACCGAGCCAAGCGTGACCTAACCGAGCCTAACGTGCCGAGACGACCACTGCTGGAATCCCCAGAGCCGAGCACAGCATATCAGAGCACAGTGGAACGAAAGCAACCCTACCCAAACGTAGCCAAACGTAACATAACCGAACGTTGCTTAACTGAACCTAGCACGACGAGGCCACTATTGCTGGCATCGCCAGAGACAACCGGATGCCAGCGGTGCAATGCAGTGTGCAGATATCGACCGAATAGCAGACTACAGCACAAAAGTCAAAGCCAACCCAGCCAAATCTGCCCTAACCTAACCAATCCAAACGTAGCCTTACTAAACCTAACGTGCCGAGAATAGTTATGCGGGCCTTTCCGGAGCCAATCAGAGCATATGAGAGCGATCTAGAGCGCAGAAATCCACCGAATAACGGATTATAGCGTAAAAGTCAAAGCTGCCCTGTCCTGGCCAAACAAAACGCAACAAAACCGAACGTCATCTAACACAGCCTAACGTGCCGATACCTCTATTGCTTGCCTCCCTAGAGCCAAGCTGAACATACCAGAGCGCAGTAGAATGCAGAATTTCACCGCATAACAGTTTACACCACGAAAGTCATAGCAATCCGAATCTAGCCCAAACATATATAATTTAACCAAACGTAGCCTAACCCAAAGTAACGTGCCGAGA
>NW_016932292.1:22111-34759 GCF_001483705.2 Eufriesea mexicana
AGAGCATAGAAATCCACCGAAAGACAGTGTACAGCACAAAAGTGGAAGGTACCGTATCCCAACCTATCCAAGCGTAATATAACAAAACGCAACATAGCATAACCTTACGTGCCGAGACCACTATTGCTGGCCCCTCCAGAGCCTAGCAGAATATTCTAAAGCACGGTAGTGAGTACAAATCCACCAAATAGCGGCGTGTAGCACAAGACTCATAGTTATGCTAACCAAACCTTGTTCACACTAACGAATCCAAACGTAGACTATCTAACACTAACGAGCCGAGACCACTATTGCCGGCCTCCTTAGAGCCAAGCAGCATATACTAGAGCACAGTAAATGCAGATATCCGCCGAGTTGCAGTGTATAGCACAAAAGTCAAAGACATCCTAACGTAACCTGTGCTACCCCAACCTAACCGAACGTAGCATAACTAAACGTATCGTGACGAGAATACTGTGGCTGGCCTCCCCAGAGCCAAGCATAGCATACTAGAGCAATGTAGAGTTTAAAAATCCACCGAATAGTGGGGCATTGCGCACAACTCATATCTATGGTCTTCCAACCGAACCAATCGTGAAATATCCAAACGCCATTTCCCGCTTCCCAGAATCCAGTGGAGCACAGTAAAGCAATGATAAGGGCAGATATCCACCGAAAAGCAGTGTATACCGAAAAAGGCAAAGTATTCATATCCTGATCTAACCAAACGTACCATAACCAAACGCAGCCTAACTCTATCTAACCTGCCGCGACCGCTATTTCTGGGCTCCCTGAAGGGGAACAGAACGTGGTAGACGTGAGTAGTGTGCAGAAGTCACCTAATCACAGTGGGCATCACGAAAGTGAAAGCTATCCTTACAGTACCTAACTTAACCCAACCTAGACAAACGTAACGTCACACACTCTAGTGTGCCGTGATCAGTATAGTTGGCTTCCCCAGAACGAAGCAGAAAGTATTAGTGCACAGCAGAGAATGTAATAGAGCACAGCGAAGCGCAGAAATGCGCTGAAAAGCAGTGAAGAGTGCGAAAGCCAAGGCTACCATGACCGAACATAACATAACCTAACCTAACCGAACGCAACCTATCTCAACCTAACGTGCCGTGACAACTATTTCTGGGCTCCCCAGTGCCAAGTAGAATATATTACAGCACAGTAGAGCGCAGAAATTCACAGAACAGCAGAGCGCAGCACACAACTCGTAGATGTCCTGTCCTAAGCTAACCAAACGTAACGTAACCAAACGTAGCAAAACTCAGCCTAACGTGCCGCGACCACTACTGCTGGCCTCCCAGGGCCAAGCAGAATATGGTACAGCACGGTGGGGCGCAGAAATACGCAGAATAACAGTGCCCAGCGGGAAAGCCAATGCTACCTTAGAGGAGCGTAACAAAACTAAACAAAGCCAAACGTAATGTAGCGTATATCACAATAGCCGAAGATATCCTGACATAAACTGACCTAACCCATCCTAACCTAGCGTAGCCTATCTCATCATAAAGTGCCGAGACCACAACTTTTGGCTTCCCCAGATTCTGGCAGAACGCCCTAGCGCACAGTAGAGCATAGCAATGCTCCTAATAGCAGTGTGTGTCACAGAAGTCGAAGCCATCCAGTCCTAACAAAGGATAGGGAGGCCAGGAGCAGTGGCCACAACATGATAGGCTTAGTTATGTTACGTTCGGCTACATTACGATTGACTAGGTTTAGGTAGAACGGCTTTGAACTTTGCGCTCTGCACTACTTTTCGATGGACTCCTGCGCTCTGCTCTGCTCTAGTGTATTCTGCTTGGCTCTGTGCATGGCAGCAATAGAGGTGCCTGCACGTTAGGACGTCTTAAGCTGCGTACGGTTACGCTACCTTGGCTAAGATTAGGACGGGATAACCTTCACTATTGTGCTATACACTGATTTTCGGTGTATTTCTGTGATCTTCTGCGTTCTGATATGCTCTGATTTGCTCTGGTGATGGCAGAAGTGGTGGCCGAGGCCCGTTAGTTTGAGTTCGGTTACGTTTGGTCAAGTCACGTCTGTTTGCGTTAGGTTTGGATATCTTTGGCTTTTCTGCCATTCACGGAGATTTTATGGACTCCTTCGCCCTACTCTCCTGTAGTATGTTCTGCCTGGCTATATTGCGGCCAGCGAAAATGTTCTCGGCACATTAGGTTAAGTTGGGTTACGGGCGGTTATGCTACGTTTGCCTAAGTTTAGACAGGGTAGCAATGACCTTTGTGCCATACACTGCCATTCGGTGGATTTCAGCGCTCTGCGGTGCTCTAACTTGTTCTGCTTGGCTCTGTGGAGGTCAGAAATTGTGGTCTCGTCACGTTAAATTGATTTACCTTACCTTTGCATACCTTACGTTTGGTCAGATAAGGATTGGACAGCTTTGACTTTCGTGCTATACACTGCTATTTGGTGGATATCTGCTCCCTAATGTGCTCTACTATATTCTGCATGGCCCTGGGCTGGCCAGCAGTAGTGGTCATGGCACGTTGGGTTGAGTTCGGTTACGCTTTGCTATGTTACAGTTGGTTAGATTAGGACAGGATAGCATTGGCTTTTGTGCTATACGCTGGTATTCGGTGTATTCCTGCGCTCTACTGCGCTCTATTACGCTCTTGTTGACTCCGGGTGTGGTTGGTTAGCAATAGCGTCCTCGGCACGTTTGGTTGTGTTCGGTTACTTTCGCTTATGTAACGTTTGGTTAGGTTATGGCATGATAGCTTGACTTGTGTGCTATACACTGGCACTCTGTGGTTTTCTGCGCTCTACTCTCCTCTAGTATGTACTGTTTGGCTCTGGGGATGGCAGCAATAGAGGTATCGTCACTCAAGGTTGCGTTATACTACGTTTGGTTACGTTACGTTCGGTTAGGTTAGGATAGGATCGCTTCAACTTCTGTGTTATGCACGGCATTGCAGTGGATTTCTGCGCTCTGCTTTTCTCTGGTATATTCCGCTTGGCTCTGGGGAGGCCAGCGATACTGGGCTCGCCACATTAGGTTCAATAATTTTGCGTTTCTTTATGCTACTATCGCTTTGGTTAGGATAGGTTAGCTTTGACTTTTGTTCTACGCACTGCTATTCGGTGCATTTCGGCGCTGTGCTGAGCTCTACTATGTACCGCTTGCCTCCGTGGAGTAAAGAAGTAGTGCCGTCGGCACGAACTGCTATTCCATCGTTTCCAGCGCTCTACATTGCTCTAATATGCCCTGCATGGCTCTGGGGAGGCCAGAAATTGTGGTATTGGCACATTATGCTTAGTTAGGTTACGTTCAGTTAGGGAAGGTTTGGTATGGTTATTTTAGGGTACCTTAGGCTTTTGTGCTTTGCACCGCATTGCGACGGATTCCTACGAACTTCTCTGCTCTAGGACATTCTGAAAGGCTCTGGAGACATTAGCAATATTAGTCTAGGCATGATAGGTTATATTACGTTTCGCTCGGCTATGTCATGCTTCGTTAGGTTAGGCAAGTGTAGCTTTGACGTTTGTGGTCTAAACTGCATTTCAGTAGATTTCTGCTCTCTACAGTTATCTTATAAGCTCTGCTAAGCTCTGCGGCGGGAAGAGATAGCGGCCGAGGTACATTAGCTTGTATTAGGTCACGTTTGGCCGTGTAACGTTTGTTTGGGTCAGATTTGGATAGCATAGACTTTGCTGCTGTACCCTGCAACCTATGTATGTCGGTGCTCTCCTCTACTCTAATATGTTCTGATAGGACGGGATAGCCTTCACTATTGCGCTATACACTGATTTTCGGTGTTTTTTTGTGATCTACTGCGCTCTGATATGCTCTGCTTTGCTCTTGTGATGCCAGAAGTGGTGGCCGAGGCGCGTTAGTTTGAGTTTGGTTACGTTTGGTCATGTTACGTCTGTTTGCGTTAGGTTTGGACATCTTTGGCTTTTCTGCCATTCACTGAGATTTTATGGACTCCTTCGCTCTACTCTCCTGTAGTATGTTCTGCGTGGCTATGTTGAGGCCAGCGAAAATGTTCTCGGCACATTAGGATTAGTTGGGTTACGGGCGGCTATGTTACGTTTGCCTAAGTTAAGACAGGGTAGCAATGACCTTTGTGCCATACACTTCCATTCGGTAGATATCAGCGCTCTGCCGTGCTCTGACATGTTCTGCTTGGCTCTGTGGAGGCCAGAAATTGTGGCCTCGTCACGTTAAATTAATTTACGTTACTTTTGCATATCTTACGTTTGGTCGCATAAGGATTGGACAGCTCTGTCTTTCGTGCTATACACTGTTATTTGGTGGACACCTGCTCTCTAATGCGATCTACTATATTCTGCATGGCCCTGGGCTGGCCAGCAGTAGTAGTCTCGGCACGTTAGGTTGAGTTCGGTTACGCTTTGCTATGTTACGGTTGGTTAGGTTAGGATATGATAGCATTGGCTTTTGTGCTATACGCTGCTGTTCGGTGTATTCCTGCGCTCTACTGCCCTCTAGTCCGCTCTTGCTGACTCCGGGTGTGGTTGGGTAGCAATAGTGTCCTCGGCACGTTTGGTTGTGTTCGGTTACTTTCGCTTATGTAACGTTTGGTTAGGTTATGGCATGGTAGCTTAACTTTTGTGATATACACTGGCACTCTATGGATTTCTGCGCTCTGGTCTCCTCTGGTATATTCCGCTTGGCTCTGGGGTGGCCAGCGATACTGGGCTCGCCACATTAGGTTCAATAATTTTGCGTTTCTTTATGTTACTATCGCTTTGGTTACGATAGGTTAGCTTTGACTTTTGTTCTACGCACTGCTATTCGGTGCATTTCGGCGCTGTGCTGAGCTCTACTATGTACCGCTTGCCTCCGTGGAGTAAAGAAGTAGTGCCGTCGGCACGTTAAGTTGAGATCGGTTATGTTTGGTCAGTTTTGGTTAGCTGAAGTATGGTTTGGATATCTTTGACTTTTGTGCTATACAGTGCAATGCGGCTGATTTCTGCGCTCTACTGATCTCTAGTATACCCTGCTTGTGCCTGGGGATGCCAGCAACAGTTGTCTCGCCACGCTAGGTTGATTTAGGATACGTTTTGTTATGCTAGGTTTCGTTACGTTTGGATGGGGTAGTATGGACTTGTGTCCTTTACACTGCTATTCTGTCGTTTCCAGCGCTCTACATTGCTCTAATATGCCCTGCATGGCTCTGGGGAGGCCAGCAATTGTGGTATTGTCACGTTATGCTTAGTTAGGCTACGTTCAGTTAGGGTAGGTTTGGTAATGTTATTTTATGGTACCTTAGGCTTTTGTGCTTTGCACTGCATTGCGACGGATTCCTACGAACTACTCTGCTCTAGGACATTCTGATAGGCTCTGGAGACATTAGCAATAGTAGTCTAGGCATGATACGTTATATTATGTTACGCTCGGATATGTCATGCTCTGTTAGGTTAGGCAAGTGTATCTTTGACGTTTGTGGTCTAAACTGCTTTTCGATAGATTTCTGCTCTCTACAGTTATCTTATAAGCTCTGCTAAGCTCTGCGGCGGGAAGAGATAGCGGCCGAGGGACATTAGCTTGTATTAGGTCACGTTTGGCCGTGTAACGTTTGTTTGGGTCAGATTTGGATAGCATAGACTTTGCTGCTGTACCCTGCAACCTATGTATGTCGGTGCTCTCCTCTACTCTAATATGTTCTGCTTGGCTCTGTCGAGGACAGCAATACTGATCACCGCAATATAGGTTGAATTAGATTACGTTTGGTTAGGTTTGGTTTGGTTGTGTCCGGGTCGGATAGTTTTGTCCTTTGTGCTCGACACTGCTATTCCATTTACTTCTGCGCACCACTGTGCTGTATCGTAATCTGCTCGTCAACGGAGACACCAGCAATGGTGCTCGCGGTACGTTAGTGTGCGTTATGTTACGCTTGGTTATGTTAGGTTCGATTAAGTTTGGTATTGCTTTGACTTTTGTGCTGTACTCTGTCTTTCGGAAGAAATATGCGCCCTGAGTTGCCCTACTAGCATCCGCTTGTCTCTGGGGAGTCAGCAATAGTGACCTATGCGCGTTATGTTAAGTTACGTTGCGTTCGGTTAGGTTAAGTCAAGTTAGGTTTGGTCAGGATATCATTGTCTTTTGTGATATAGACAGCAAGGCTGTGGATTTCAGCGCTCTATTCTGCTCTAGTTTATTCCGCTTGGCTCCGCGGGGCCATCAATAGCGCTCTGGGCACTTTAGGTACAGTTAGGTTACGTTTGGTTATGTTAGGTTAGTCCAAGATAGGCTAGAATATCTTTGACCTTTCTGCTGTTCATTGCCATTCTATGGACTTCTGCAATCTATACTCCCGTAATATGTTCTGCTTGGCTATGAGGAGACCAGCAATAGTGGCCGCGGCGCGCTGTGTCGATATAGGCTTCGT
Source organism: Eufriesea mexicana (assembly GCF_001483705.2). Lineage (NCBI taxonomy): Eukaryota > Metazoa > Arthropoda > Insecta > Hymenoptera > Apidae > Eufriesea > Eufriesea mexicana. The sequence goes on from NW_016932292.1 coordinate 28,474, forward strand.
TTGGCTCGGTTATATTTGTCTGGGTCAAGTGCGAGTGGCTTTGGCTTTTCTGTTACACACTGCGATCCTATGGATATCAGCGCTCTACTCTACCCTAATATGGTCGGGTTGGCTCTGAGGAGGATAGCAATAGTAGTCTCGGCACGTTAAGTTGGGATATGTTATGTTTGGTTGTGTGAAGGTTTGTCACGTTAGGATAGGATACTTGACTTTTGCGCCATACACTGCAATTCGGTGAATTTCTGCGATCTACTATGCTCTAATATTTTCTGCTTTGCTCTAGAGACGCACGCAATAGCGGTCTCGGCACGACAGTTTGTGATATACTACGTTTGGTAATGCCGCGGTGGATAGGTTAGGACATCGTAGCTTCGACTTCTGTGCAATACGCCTCCTTTCGGTGGACTCCAATGCTCTACATTACGCTACTATACTCTGTTCGGCTCTGGGGAGGCAAGTAATAGTGTGCTCGGCACGTTAGGTTGAGTTAGGCTACGTTTGGATAGGTTATGTTAGCTTGGCTTAGGTTTGGATAGCTTTGCTTTTCTTAGTATAAACTGCTGTTCGGTGGATTTCTGCGCTATACTATGCTCCAGTACACTCTGTTTGGCTTTGGGGAGGCATTGTGTTGGTTACGTTTGGCCTGGCTACGTTAGGTTAGGCTTCGTAAGGAACGTTTACACATTTGTGGTATGCACTGCCATTCCGTGGATGTCTGCGCTCTGCATTGCTGCACTAGAATCTGGTTGTCTCTGCGGTGGTCAGCAATAGTGGGCGTGGAAAGTTTTGTTGTGTTAGGTTACGTTTTGTTTGGAGAGAGTAGGCTATGTTTGGTTAGAATGGCCTTGGCATTTGTGCCACATAATGCTATTCGGCGGGCTTCTGTGCTCTACTGTACTCTAATACGCTCTGCTTTGCTGTGGGGATGTCAGCAATGGTGGTATGAGCACGTCAGGTTGATCCAGGTTAGGCTTGGTTATGTCCCATTTGGTTAGGATAGGCAAGTACAGCTAGACTTTTGGGCTATGCACTGCTATCCGGGGATTCCTACAATCTACTGTGATCTAATCTTCTCTGCCTTGCGCCGACGAAGCCAGAAATAGTGCCCGCGACGCGTTACGCTGTGTTGGGTTATGCTTGGCTATGTTGCGTTTGGCTATGTCAGGGTAGGGTAGCATTGACTTTTATGCTACCCACTACTATGCGGTGGATTTCTGCGCTCTTCGTTGTTCCACTATACCCTACTCGACTCTGGGGAGGCCAGCAAGGGCGGCCGTGGCACGATAGGTTTTGTCATGTTACGTTTGGCTATGTTGCGTTTGGTTAGGTTGGGTTAGGCTTTCTTTGAGTTTTGAGCTATACACTGCTATACGGTGAATTTCTGCGGTCTACTGTGCTCTAATATGTTCCACTTGGCTCTCGGGAGGCCAGCGATAGATGTCTCGGCTCGTTGGGTTCAGCTATTCTACGTTTGGTTAGGTTAGGCAATGCCATGTGAGGTTACAATGTCTTCGACCTTTGTGCAATACATTGTCATTTGGTGGCTTTCTGCGCTCTACTTGGCTCAACTATAGTGTGCTCGCCTCTGGAGAAGCTAGCAATAGTGTCGTGGCACGATAGGTTGTGCTATGCTACGTTTGGAATTGTTACGATTGGTCATGTTAGGACAGTATAGTTTTGACTTTTGTCCTATACACCGCTGTTCGGTGGATTCCTTCGCTCTACATTGCTCCACTATCGTCTATTCGACACTGGGGAGGCCAGCAATAGTTTTCCCGGCATGTTAGGCTGTGTTAACTTGCGTTTGGTTATTCTATGTTTGGTTAGGTTGGGGAAGCGGTGGTTTGAATTTTGTGCTATACATCGCTGTTCGGAGGATTTCTGCTCTCTACATTACTCCAATATGCTCTGCACTACCCAGGGGAGGCCAGCAACGGTAGTTTCGGGGCGTAATGTTTAACTAGGCTACGTGCGGTTCTGTTACGCTTTGCTAGGTGAGTATAGGGTAGCTTTGACTTTTGGGCTATACACGTCTATTCGGCGTGTTTTTGCGCTCTGGATTGCTCTACTAGCTTCTGCTTGTTTTTGGGGCGGCCGGCAATGGTGGCCGTGGCGCGTTTGCTTGTGTTAGGTTGCGCTTGGTTTGGTCAGGGTAGGATAAATTGGGTTAGGGTGGCCTTGACGTTTCTGCTATACACTGACTTTCGGTTGATGCTTGCGCTCTGCATTGCCGTACTATACCCTGCTCGACTACCGGGACGCCAGACATAGTGTTCGCGGCAAGTTAAGTTGGGTTAGATTACGTTTGGTCTTGTTATGTTTATTTATGTTATGTTTGGATAGCTTCCACTCTTCTGCTTTACACTGCGTTCCTATGGATTCCAGCATACGCCCTGCTTGGCACCGGGAAGGCCGGAAATAGCGGTCGTGTTACGTTAGGTTGAGTTAGGTTACACTTGGTTATGTCATAATTGATTTGGTGATGGGTGGGAGGCTCTGACTATTGTGCTGCATACTGCTATTCGGTGGAATTCTGCACTCTACTGTACTCCACGATGTTCTGCTTGGCTCTGGGAAGGTCAGCAATAGTGGCCTAGGCACGTCAGGTTGTGTACGGATAGGATTGGCTTTGTTATGTTTGGACAGATTTGGCTAGGACAGCTTTTACTTTTGTGCTGTACGCAGCTATTCGTTGTATTTCTATGCTCCACATCGCTCTACAACGCTATACTCGACACAGTGGAGGCCAGCTATAGTGGTCTCGGCACGTTAGGTTGGCATAACTAACGTTTGGTTTGGTTCAGTTACGCTAGATTCGGTTAGGATAGCTTCGACTTTTGTACTATACACCAGTATCCAGATGATTTCTGCGCCCAGCTGTGCTCCACAATTTCTGCTCGGCCCTGGGGAGGTCAGTAACTGTCGTCTCGGCACGACGAATTCAGGTCTGTTACGTATGGTTATGTTACGATTGGTCTGGATAGGAGGGATTACCTTTGACTTTAGTGCAATGGTCTGCTATTAGGTGGATTTCTGCGCCCTACAGTGCTCTAGTATTTTCAGCTTGGCTCTGGGAAGGCAACAACAGTGGTCTCGGCTCGTTACGTTGAGTCAGGTTACGTCTGGTTTGGTTGGGTTAGGCTAAGCTTGGTTAGGAGTGCTTCAACATTTTGCTGTACACTGCTGGCCGGTGGATTTCTGCGCCCTCCTGTGCTCTAGCACGTCCAGCTTGGCTTAGGGGTGGGCAGCAATAGCGGCCTCGGCATGTTAGTTTGCGATAGGCTATGATTCGTTATGTCCAGTTGGTTTGGGTAGCTATGACCTTTTCGATATACAATTCGATTCTATGGATTTCTGCGTGCTACTCTCCACTAGCGTGTACTGCTTGGCTGTGTGGTGGCCAGCAATAGGCGTCGCGGCACGTTAGGTGCAGTTAGGCTATGTTCGGTTGTGTTAGGATTGGTCACGTTAGAGGAGGTTAGCTTTGAATTTTACGCTATAGTTTCCTATTAGGTGGATTTTTGCGCCCTACAGGACTGTAACGTTTACAGCCTGGCTCTGGGAAGCTCAGCAATAGTGGTCTCGGCACGATATTTTGAGTCATGTTAAGCTCGGAATTGTTGGGTCAGACTAAGTTTGGTTATAGCAGCTTTAACTTTTGTGCCGTACACTGCTGTTTGTGGATTTCTGCGCCCTGCTGTACTCTAATACTTTCGGCTTGGCTCTGGAGAGGGCAGCAATAGTGGTCTGTGCACGTTACGCTGAGTCACGTTACGTTCGGTCAGATTGGGTTAGGCTAAGTTTTGTTAGAATAGCTTTATCTTCTGTCGGTACACTGGCATTCAGTCGGTTTCTTTGATCTGCTGCGCTCTTGTAGGTCCTGCTTGGCGCTAGTGAGGGTAGCAATAACGGTCTCGCCACGTTTGGTTAAGCTAGCCTATGTTTCGTTATGTTCTGTTGTTCTGGGTTAGCCCTACGTAGCTCCGTCTTTTCTGATATACACTGCAATTCAATGGATTTTTGTACTCTGCTCCCTACTAAAGTGCTATGCTTGGCTCTGCGGATGCCAGCAAAAGTGGTCGCGGCACGTTAGCTTGTGTTAGGCTACGTTTGGTTATGTTAGGGTTGGTTAGGTTCGGAGAGGGTATGTTTGACTTTAGTGCTATAGTCTGCAATTAGGTCTATTCTTGCGCTCTACAGTGCTCTAATGGTTTTAGCCTGGCTCTAGGAAGGCCAGCAATAGTGGTCTCGGCACGATATTTTGCGTCATGTTAAGCTCGGTAATGTTGGGTTAGATTAAGTTTGGTTAAGGCAGCTTTGACTTTTGTGCCGTACACTGCTGTTCTGTTTATTTCTGCGCCCTGCTGTACTCTAATACTTTCAGCTTGGCTCTGGAGAGGGCAGCAATACTGGTCTGTGCACGTTACGCTGAGTCACGTTACGTTCGGTCAGATTGGGTTAGGCTAAGTTTTGTTAGAATAGCTTCAGCTTTTGTGCTGCACACTGTTATCCTGTGGATTTCTGCGCTCTACTGTACTCTAATTATTCAGCTTGGCTCTGGAAAGGACAGCAATAGTGCTCTCCGCACGTTAGGTTGAGTTAGGCTATGTTTGCCTATGTTCCGTTGTTTTGGATTAGGTATGTATGGTCGCGGCACGCTAGGTTGAGTTAAATTACGCTAGGATATGTTACGGTCGGTTAGGTTCGGAGAGGGTAGCTTCTGCTTCAACGGCATAGTCTCCAATTAGGTGGACTACTGCGCTCTACAGAGCTCTAATGTTTTCAGCCTTGCTCTGGGAAGGACAGCAATAGTTGCCTGTGAACGTTACGTTGTGTCACGTTACGTTCGGTTATGTTGGGTTGGGCTATGTTTTGTCAGGATAGCTTTATCTTCTGTCGGTACACTGGCATTCAGTCGGTTTCTGTGATCCGCTGCGCTCTTCCAGGACCTGCTTGGCACTAGTGAGGGTAGCAATAACGGTCTCGCCACGTTAGGTTAAGCTAGCCTATGTTTGGTTATGTTATGTTGTTTTGGATTAGCCTTACGTAGCTCCGTCTTTTCTGATATACACTGCAATTCAATGGATTTTTGTACTCTGCTCCCTATTAAAGTGCTCTACTTGGCTCTGCGGATGCCAGCAACAGTGGTCGCGGCACGTTAGCTTGAGTTAGGCTACGTTTGGTTATGTTAGGGTTGGTTAGGTTCGGAGAGGGTATGTTTGACTTTAGTGCTATAGTCTGCAATTAGGTCTATTCTTGCGCTCTACAGTGCTCTAACGTGATGAGATTGGCTCTGCGAAGGCCAGCAATAGTGGTCTCAGAGCACTACGTTGCGTCAGGCAACGTTCGGTTAGGCTTCGTTAGGCTAATTTTGGTTGGAGTAGCTTTAACTTTTGTGCTGTGCACTGCTATTCTGAGGAATTCTGCGCCCTGCTGTGCTCTAGCGCGTCCTGCTCTGCACGGGGGGCAGCAGTAGCTGTTTCGGCACATTGGAATCAGTTAGGCTATGTTCGGTTATGTTCTGTCGGTATGGGTTAGGAATACGTAGCCTTGACTCTTCTGACATACACAGCGATTCTATGGATTTCTGCGTTCTACTCTCCACTAACGTGTTCTGCATGGCTCCGGGTATGACAGCAATATTGCGCGCGGTACGTTAGGTTCAGTTAGGTTATGTTTGGTTATGTTGCGTTTGGTTATGTTAGAAGAGGATAGCTATGGCTTTAGTACTCTAGTCTGAGGTTTGGTAGATTTCTGGGCTCAACGGTGCTCAAATATTTTCAGCTTGTCTCCCGCAAGGCCAGCAATAGTGCTCTCGGCACGTTACGTTTTGTCACGTTACGTTAGGTTAGATTGGGTTAGGGTAAGTTTGGTTCGGATAGCTTCAACTTTAGTGCTGTACACTGCCATGCGGTCGATTTCTGTGATCTACTCCAACTCCGCTCTAGTAGGTCCTGCTTGGCACTGGGAGGGAAGCAATAGCGGTCTCGCCACGTTAGGTTAAGTTAGGCTAAGTGTGGTTATGTTCTGTTGGTTTGGGTTCTGCTTCAGTAGCTCCGTCTTTCCTGATATACATTGCGATTCTATGGATTTCTGCGTTCCACTCTCCAGTAGCGTGTTCTGCATGGCTCCGTGGATGACAGCAATATTGCGCGCGGCACGTTAGGGTTAGTTAGGTTACGTTCGGTTATGTTACGTTTGGTTAGGTTAGGAGAGGATAGCTACGGCTTTAGTGCTATAGTCTGCTTTTGAGTGTGTTCCTGGGCGGTTCGGTGGATTTCTGGGC
>NW_016932293.1:0-473 GCF_001483705.2 Eufriesea mexicana
GCAAATTTGACCTAACCAAACGCAGCGAAACTCAACCTAACGTGGCGAGACCACTACTGCTGTTCTTCCCACAGTCGAGCATAGTATAGTAGAGCAACGTAGAGCGCAGTAGTTCACCGAATAGCAATGTATAACACAAAAGTCAATGCTATCCTCTTCTAACCTAGCCTATCGTAACAGAACCAAACGTAACCTAACTCAAACTAACGTGCCGCGACGATTATTACTGGCATCCCCGTAGACTGACAGAGTATAGTGGAGCAACGTAGAGCGCAGGAATTCTCCGAAGAGCAGTGTATGACACAAAAGTCAAAGCTATACCGTCCTAACCTCTCCTAACGTGACACAACGGAACGTATCATAACTTAACCTAACGCGCCGAAACCACTATAGCATGCTTCCCCGAAGCAAAGCTGAATACACGAGAGCACAGCAGAGCGCTGAAAGCGCCCATGTAGGAGTATATAGCACGA
>NW_016932294.1:0-1171 GCF_001483705.2 Eufriesea mexicana
GTCAGGTTAGGGCAGGACAGGTAAGGTCAGTATTGGTCAGGAGAGGTCAGGTCAGGTCAGGTCTGGTCAGATGATGTCAGTTCAGGTCAGTTCAGATCAGGCCAAGTCAGGCATGGTCTGGTGACGTCAGGTCAGGTCAGGCCATGTAAGGCCAGCTCAGGCCAGGCGGGGCCAGGTCGGGTCAGGTCAGGCCAGGTCAGACCAGTCGGGTCAGATCAGGTCAGTTCGGGCTTGGTCAGGCAGGTCAGGTCAGATCAGGTCAGTTCGGGCTTGGTCAGGCAGGTCAGGTCAGATCAGGTCAGTTCGGGCTTGGTCAGGCAGGTCAGGTCAGATCAGGTCAGTTCGGGCTTGGTCAGGCAGGTCAGGTCAGATCAGGTCAGTTCGGGCTTGGTCAGGCAGGTCAGGTCAGATCAGGTCAGTTCAGGTCAGGTCAGGTCAGAGCAGTCAGGTCAGGTCATGTCAGGTAACGTCAGTTCAGGCCAGGAGAGGTCAGGTCAGGTCGTGAAAGTTCGGGACAGGTGTGATCAGGTCAGTTCGGGCTTGGTCAGGCAGTTCAGGTCAGATCAGTATTGTCAGGTCAGGTCAGGTCTCTTCCGGTCTGGTCAGGTTAGTTCAGTTCAGGTCAGGTCAGGTCAGATGAGTCAGGTCAGGTCGGGCCAGGTCAGGTTAGGTCAGGTCAGGTCGGGCCACGTCAGGTTAGGTCAGGTCAGGTCGGGCCACGTCAGGTTAGGTCAGGTCAGGTCGGGCCACGTCAGGTTAGGTCAGGTCAGGTCGGGCCACGTCAGGTTAGGTCAGGTCAGGTCGGGCCACGTCAGGTTAGGTCAGGTCAGGTCGGGCCACGTCAGGTTAGGTCAGGTCAGGTCGGGTCATGTCAGGTCAGTTCAGTTCAGGGCGGGCCAGGTCAGGCCATGCAAGGCCAGGTAGGGTCAGGTCAGGTCGGGTCAGGTCAGGTCGGGTCATGTCAGGTCAGGTAATGTCAGTTCAGGAAAGGTCAGATCAGTCAGGTCAGGTCAGGTCTAGTTAGGTCAGTTCAGGTCAGGGCAGGACAGGTCGGGTCAGGTCGGGTCCGGCCAGGTCAGGTCAGGTCAGGTCAGGTCCGGTCAGGTCTGGTCTGGTAAGGTCAGGTCAGGTGAGGTCAGTTCAGGTCAGGTCAGGACAGGTCTGGACAGGT
>NW_016932295.1:0-2777 GCF_001483705.2 Eufriesea mexicana
GGATGTATGGATGTATAAATGTATGGATATATGGATGGATAGATGTACGGATGGATGGATGGACGGATGTATTGATGTATGTATGTATGCATTTATGAATGTGTGTGTGTATGAATGTATGGATGTAAGAATGTATGGATGTACGTATGTATAGATGTATGGATGTACATATGTATGGATGTATGGATGGATGGATGTATGATTGTATGGATGTATGTATGCATGGATGTATGGATGCATGGATGTATCGAATGATAGACGTACGAATGGAAGTATTTGTGGATGTACGCATGTATGGATGTATGGATGGACGGATGGATGTATTGATGTATGGATGTATGCATGTGTGTATGTATGGATGTACGAATGTATGTATGTACGGATGTATGGCTGTATGGAAGTATATATGTTTGGATGTATGGATGCATATATGAATGGATGTATATATGTATGGATGTATGTATGGATGGATGTATGAGTGGATGGATTTGTGGATGTGTGGATGTATGAATGTATGGATGGATGGATGTATGGATGGATAGATGTATGGATCGATGGATCTCTGGATGAGTGCTAGTATGGATGGATGGATAATGGTTCGATGGATGTATGAATGGGTGGATGCATGATGGATGGGTGTATGGAAAGATGTATGTATGTATGTATGAATGGTTGTATGCATGGATGGATGAATGAATGGATTGTAGTATGGATGGACGGATGTACGTATGTATGAATGTATGGATGTGCATATGTATGGATGTATGGATTGATGGATGCATGGATGGATGGAGGTATGGATGGATGGATTTATGGATGTATGGATGTATGAATGTATGGATGTATGGATGGATAGATGTATGGATGTATCGATGTATGGATGTATGTATGTGCGAATGTACGAATGTATGGATGTACGGATGTATGGATTTATGGATCTATATATGTACGGTTGTATGGTTGGATGGATGTATGAGTTGATGTATGTATGGACGGATGGATGTATGGATATATGTATGGATGTATGTATGGATCGATGTATGGGTGTGTGTAGGGATGTATGTATGAGTTGATGTATGTATGGACGGATGGATGTATGGATATATGTATGGATGTATGTATGGATCGATGTATGGGTGTGTGTAGGGATGTATGTATGAGTTGATGTATGTATGGACGGATGGATGTATGGATATATGTATGGATGTATGTATGGATCGATGTATGGGTGTGTGTAGGGATGTATGTATGAGTTGATGTATGTATGGACGGATGGATGTATGGATATATGTATGGATGTATGTATGGTTGTATGGATGTATGGATGGATGGCTTTGTGGATGTTTGGATGTATGAATGTATGGAAGGTTGGATGTATGGATGGATAGATGTATGTATTGATGGATGTATGGATGGGTGCTAGTATGGATTGTTGGATGTATGGTTCGAAGGATGTATGGATGGGTGGATGTATGAATGGATGGATGAGGAAAAATGGATGTATGGATGGATGTATGTATGGATGAATGGCTTTGTGGATGGATGGATGAATGGAAGGATTGAGGTATGGATTGACGGATTTACGTAAGTATGGATGTATGTATGTATATATGCATGGATGTGTGGATGGATGGAAGTATCGATGGATGGAAGTGCGGATGATAGGATTTATGTATGTGTGGATGGATGGATGTGTGGCTGGATGAATGGGAGAAGGGATACATGGATGGATGGAAGGGTGCATGGATGGATGGAAGAATAGTTGGATGTATGTGTCGATGCATAGGTATATGGATGGATGGATGTATTGGTGTAGAGATGTATGGATGCATGAATGTATCGATGTATGGATGCATGGATGTGCGAATGTATGGATGTGCGTATGCGTGGATATATGGATGTCTGGGTGGATGAATGGATGTATGCATTGGCTGAAGTGTGGGTGGAAGGATGGGTGAATGAACGGATGCATGGATGGATGGATGGGTGTATGTATGTATGGATGTATAGATGTATGTATGGATGTACGGATGTATGGATGTATGGATGTATATATGTATGGATGTATGGATGTATATATGTATGGATGTATGTATGGATGGATGTATGAGTGGATGGATTTACGGATGTGTGGATGTATGAATGAATGGATGGATGGATGTATGGATGGATAGATGAATGGATCGCTGGATCTATGGATGGGTGCTAGTATGGATGGATGGATTATGGTTCGATGGATGTATGGATGGGTGGATGTATGCATGTATGGATGTGTGGATGGTTGGATGTTACGAATGATGGACGAACGAGTGGAAGCATTTATGGATGTACGGATGTGGGGTTGTATGGGTGAATGTATGTATATATGCATTAACGGATGTATCTATGGATGTATGTATGGTTGATTGTATGGGTGTATGGACGAATGAATTGATGTATGCATGGATGTATGCATGGATGTATGCATGGATGTATGTACGGATGTTTGAATGGATGTATGCATGGATGTATGTATGGATGTATGTAAGTATGTATCTATGGTTGTATGTATGGAAGAATGTATTGGTGTATGTAGGAATGTATGTATTGATGTCTCTATGGTATCATGGATGTATGGGTGGATGGGTGGATGGATGTATGGGCTAACGGTTGTATGGATGGATTGAGGTATTGATGCATGGATGTATGTATGGATGGATGTACGGATGTATGGATGGATGGGTGGATGGTTGGATATATTGATGTATGTATGGATGTATGGATGAATGGATGGATTG
>NW_016932296.1:0-341 GCF_001483705.2 Eufriesea mexicana
GCATTCGAATATTGTACGAAATACTCGAATGCACAAACAATGAAAATTAGAATGAAAGAAATAGAATCTGAAAGAAGAAAGAAAATTAAAACCTGAAACAAAAAATAATTAGTACCTGAAAGAAGAAATTATCGTTAAATTATTTAAGAGAGTGGACAATGGTCACTAAATAGCCATTGATTTAACCAACGATGATATACAAACAAACCAACGACGAAGCATTCGCATAGTGTACAAGACACTTGAATGCACAAACAATAAAATCTAGAATAAAAGAAATAGAATCTGAAAGTAGAAATAATTAAAACCTGAAACAAAAGGAAAGAATATTAACGCGGACC
>NW_016932297.1:0-492 GCF_001483705.2 Eufriesea mexicana
TCACGTTATGCTGAGCCAGGTTACGTTCGGTTAGGCTGCGTCAGGATAATTTTGGTTAGGGTTGCTTTAACCTTTGTGCTTTGTAGTGATATTCGGTGGATTTCTGCCCTCTACTGTTCTCTTGCGCGACATTCCTTGCCCTGGGGGGAAGGGTTCCGAAGCAGCGCTAGCGGTTTTGGCACGTTAGGTTCAGCTAGGCTATGCTTGTCTATGTAAAGTCGGTTTGGGTTTGGCTTACGTAGTTTTGACTTTTCTGAAATACCCTGCGATTCTATGGACTTTTTCGTTCTACTCTACACTAACGTGTTCCGCTTGGCTCTTGGGAGGGCAGCAATAGTTCTCGCGGAACGTTAGCTTGAGTAAGGCTACGCTTGGTTATGTTACGATAGCTTAGATGAAGAAGGAATAGGTCTGACTTTAGTGCTATAGTCTGCTAGTAGCTGGATTTCTGCGCCCTACAGTGCTCTAATGTTTTCAGCTTGGCTCTGGGAA
>NW_016932298.1:0-1271 GCF_001483705.2 Eufriesea mexicana
ACGGATCGCAGAAATCCACCGAATACCAGTGCATAGCGCAAAAGTCAATGCTATCCCTTCCCATCCTAACCAAACGTACCATAAGCAAACGTAACCTATCTCAAACTAACGTGCCAAGACTAATATTGCCGGCCTCCGCAGTGACAAGCAGAATATGGTAGGGCACGGAACAGCTCAGAAATCAACAGCATTGCTATTCATATCGCAAAGGTCAAGGACATCCTGCATTGACTTTTGATATACGCAGGCATCCGGTGGATTTCTGCGCTCTACATTCCTCCAGTATGTTCTGCTTTTCTCTGGGGAGGCCAGCAATGGTAGTCTGGGCACTTTATTCTAAGTCACGATACGTTCAGTTGTGTTAGGCTAGGGCAGGGTAGGATAGGATATCCTCCACTTTTGTGCTATACACTGCAATGCGGTGTATAAGAGCGATCCACTTGGCCTAGTATATTCTGCATGGCTCTTGGGAGGCAAGCAATAATGGTATGGGCACGTTTGGTTGAGTTAAGCTATGTTCGGTTATGTCAAGTTTGGACTTGGACGTCAAGTTACGATAGGGTAGCTTCGACTTTGGTGCTGTACATTGCTAGTTGGTGGATGCTTGCGCTCTGCATTGCTCTGCTAGCTTCTGCTTGACCCTCGGGAGGCCAGCAATAGTGGTCGTGGCAGGTTCGGCTGAGCTAGGTTAGGTTTGGTTTGTTTAGGGAAGGATAAGTTTGGTTAGGAAGCCTTTCACGTTTGTGCTCTACACTGCTCTTCGGTGGACTTCTGACCTACGGTGTTCTGGTATATTCTGCTTGGATATGGGAGGCCAGCGATGTAGGTCGCGACTCATTAGGTTTTGTCATTCTACGTTTGGTATGGTTATGTTGCGCCTGGACAGGGCAGAGCGTCTGTGACGTTTGAGATATACATTGCTATTTGGCGGATTTCTGCACTCTACATTGCTCTACTATACCCTACTCGACTCTGGGGAGGCCAGAAATAGGGGTCGCGGCTCGAGAGGCTCTGCTTGGCTACGTTTGGTTAGGTAATGTTGGATTAGGTTTGGTCAGCATTGCTTTGACTTTTGTGCTATGCGCTGCTATCCGGAGAATTTCTGCGCCACTGCGCCCTACTGCGCCCTAGTATGTTCCGCTTATCTCTTGGGAGAGCTGCGATAGTAGTCTCAGCACGATAGATTCCTTTAGCTTACGATTGGTATATTACGTTTGGTTAGGTTAGGATAGGATAGCTTCGACTTTTGTGCTATACACTGCTATTCGCTG
>NW_016932299.1:0-877 GCF_001483705.2 Eufriesea mexicana
TGTTGATCAAATATTCCAACGAACTGTCGAAATCTAGAATCTTCTACAGGCAATAATAACGGATAATGAGGTAGTATTATAGGATCGCGCACTCACACCACTTCATTTCGCACATGTATCATTCCACAGTTTACACTATGTAACATCACTTTTTTTCACATGTAGTATATTACCACCGTAGAAATGTTCACAGTTAGTAATCTTGAACTATAGTAATCTTGAACTCCGTAAAGTAATTAAAACGTCAATCAGCGATATCACTACTTCACGAAACGTTCTGAGATTTAATGTTTCATTTTGACGCGTGAGAATATTTCACCATGTTACCGTTATGCGCTCTTGCCGCCAACTGGAAGTTGGCTGCAGCCGGATATGATAAGTATTTTGTAGCGGCAAAATGTTGCATCTTTGAAATAGCTATATGATAAAGTATCGATGTAAAATATCAAACTTTGTCTTTTATATTTAATAATATCAATGAAGCAAATATAAATGTATTTCTGTTGCGAAAAATTCAAAATTTCTATAATTAATTTATAAACTGAAATTATTAATTATTCCATTTCACTAATGGAAACACAAACCATTAGTATCTTTGGCAATGGTTCAAACACTCTATGCAATAATCACCAATAATGAATTAAATAACAATGAATTCATACCCAGACTTATATTAGAAGGCTGTGTCTTCACGATGCAATTATAAAAGTTGATGAATTAATTATAGACGAACATTAAGTCACAGATGAAAGCGAGTGATTTTGTTCTTGGTAAAAAGAAAATGAAACTACGATGGTTATATACTTGGGCACCATTTATTCACTTTGGAAGTTTCACATATACACGTTAATTATTAACAACATAATTCTTTGGTTCT
>NW_016932300.1:0-485 GCF_001483705.2 Eufriesea mexicana
GATCCCAATAGCAGTGTATTGCACAAATGTCAAAGCTATGCTATCCTAACCTTACCAAACGAGGCATATCCAAGCGAATCTAACGCAGACTAACGGGCCTACACCACTATTGCTGACCTCACCAGAGCAAGGCAGGACATACTAGTGCACAGTAGAGCGCAAGAATGCACCGAATAGCAGTGTATATAGCAAAAGCCAAAGCTACGCTCTCCTAATCTAGCCAACTGAAACATAACCAAGCGCAACGTATCACAGAGAAACTTGACGAGACAAATACCTCTGGCCTCCACCTAGCCAAGCAGAATATACTAGAGCACAGTACAGCGTAGAAATCCACCGAGTAGCAGTGTACACCACAAAAGTTAAAGCAATCCCGTCCAACCCAACAAACCGCAACGTAGCCACACGTAAACATAACTCAGAGTAACGTGCCGCGAGCACTACTGCTGGCCTCCTCAGATTGGAGCAGAGTATAGTGGAGCAAA
>NW_016932301.1:0-6819 GCF_001483705.2 Eufriesea mexicana
ATCCACACATCCAACCAAGAATATATCCATCCGTCCACACTTCCATCCAACCACACATTGATCTATCCATACATACAACCTTACACGTATCAATACATACACACATACATACATCCATACATTCATCCATGCATTCATAAATACACGCAACCATACATACGACCATAGATACATCCATACAATCATTCAAACATATGCCATTCCATACACGTATGCATACATAAGTGCATACAAACGTTCATACATCCACCCATACATCCATCCATCCATACGCCCGCCCATCCATTCATTCGTCCATTAATCCATCCATCCAATCATCCGTCCGTTAATCCAATCATCCGTCCAGCCACCCGTACGTCCAACCATACATGCATCCATCCGTACGTCGAACCAAACATACAACCACACATTCATACACTCATCCACACATACATCCATAAATCCATCCATCCATCCATCAATACATTATCCATACATACATCCATCCATCCATACATCCTTCCATTCATACATCCATCCATCAATACAGTCATACATCCATACATACATCCATAAATTCATCCATTCATACAACCATCGATCCATCCATACAACCATCCATACGACCAGCCATCCATACATCCATCCATTCGTACATTCACCCATCCTTGCGTCCATCCATCCATCCGTACATCCGTCCAAAAATACATACATCCATCCATCCATAAATCCAGACATACATCCCCACGCACATCCAAAAATATATACATACCATCAACCATAAGTCCATTGAAACATACATCCACACATCCATCCATCCATTCATATATACATACATACATACACACATACATGTATACAACCATTAATACCTCCACCCATACATCCACTATCCATACGTCCACATATACATCCACACATTCATGCACACACTTATACATACCTCCACCCGTACATCCACCATCCGCACATCCATCCATCCATACATCCACCCATCCGTACATCCACCCGTCAATACAACTATACATCCATACATACATCCATACATACATCCATATATACATCCATACATTGATAAATACGCACATCCATACAGACATCCATGCATTCATGCCTACAAACATTCATACCAATACCCTTCCATGCAGTTATCCATACATCCATACATATACCCTTCCATGCAGGTATCCATACTTCCATACATCATCCGTTCATACATACATCCATTCTTACATCCATTCTAACATACATCCATATATCCAACCATCTATCCATCCATTGGTCCATCATTCAATCCATGCATCCAACCATCCATCCACCCATCCAACCATGCGTCCACCTATCCATCCATCCACACATACATTCATACATCCATCCATATATCCGCACATTAATCCCTTCGCACATCCACGAATATATCCATACATCCATACATACGTCCATCCATACATACAACCATACATGAATCCATACATACATCCACACATACATACATCCAACCAACCATACATCCATACGTAGATGAATACTCCCATGCATCCATCCACACATACATCCATTCATCCATACGTACGTCCATCCATACACCCACCGTTCCACACATCCATTATTCCATACATACACCCATCCATACATTCATCCAACCATCCATACACCCATTCATCCATCCATACATCCATCCATACCTCGATCCATACATACATCCATCCATACGTCCATCCATCCATCCATACGTCCAACCATGAATATATCCATCCGTCCATACATCCATCCATCGACAAATAGACCCATACATACATCCATACTCACATCCATACAAACATCCCTACATACATCCCTGCATACATCCATACAGACGTCCATACATGCATCCAGATATACATCCATACATACACCCATACATACATCAGAGGCCTACATCCATCCATCCATACATACGTACATACATACATACATACACACTTAAATGCATACATGCGTACATCCATACAACCATCTGATCATATACCCGTCCCTCCATTCATACGTCCATCCATAAATCCATACATACATAAATCCATCCGTCCATACTTCCTCCCATCCACACATCCATCCATCCATACATCCATCCATCCATACATCCATCCATCCATACATCCATCCATACATACCCACACAACCACCCATAAATCCATCCAGCCATACGTCGATCCAACCATACATCCACATATTCATACACGCATCGAACCATACAATCATACTTCCATCCATCCATACATCCACTTATACACCCATGCATGCATCCTGATATCCAACCATGCATCATTCCATCCGTACGTCCACCCGTCCGTACATCCATCCATCCACACATCCAACCAAGAATATATCCATCCGACCACACTTCCATCCAACCACACACAGATACATCCATACATACAACCTTACATGTATCAAAACATACACACGTACATACATCCATACATTCACAAATACATACATCCATTCACAAACACAAAGAAACATCCATTCATACATTCATAAGCTCATACATCCATAAATCCGTACATCCATACATACACCCACCTATCCATACATCCACTCACCCATCCTTCCGTCCGTCTTTGCATCCACCCGTCCACCCATAAATCCGTCCATCCATCCATCCTTCCAATCATTCTTACATACGTCCCACCACAAATCCATCCATCCGTCCATACATCCATCATTCATGCCATCCATACATCCAACCATCCAGTCATCCATCCATGCGTCCATCCATTCATACATCCATCCGTACGTCCATCCATACATCCAAACATACATCAATTCACATATACATACATACATTCGCAAGCACATACATAAATATATCCATACAAACATCCATACGTCCCTCCATACATACATCCATACATGAATCCCTACATACATCCATATATAAATGCGTACATGCACCCATCCATGCATGCATACACACATTCGTACATACAACCACACATACACACACACATACACCCATACATACAACCATATATACATCCAAACATACATCCATACAAACAGCCATACATACGTCCATACATCCATACATCCATCCATCCGCACGTCCATACTTCCGTACGTCCACCCATTTATAATTCCATCCATCAATACACCTATATATCCACACATACATCCATACATACATCCATACATTCATAAATATACACAAACATACATACATCCATACATACATACATACAAACATTCATACATATACCCTTCCATACTGGTATCCATACATTCATACGAACATCCGTTCAAACTTCTATCCATCCATGCATCCATACGTATATACATCCATATTACACGAATCCACCCATGCATCCATCCACACATACTAACATACATCCATCCAAAGATCCATACATCCATCCATCCATATATCGATACATACAACCATTCATCGATACATAAATCCATGCATACACGCACTCAAACATCCAACCATACATCCATCCATACATCCATCCATACATCCATCCATATATCCAACCATACATCCATCCATACATCCATCCAACCATACGTCGATCCAACCGTACGTCCACGTAATCATACTTTCATCCAGCCATACTATCATTCATCCATCCATTCATACATATACCCATAACCCCATCCATTCATCCTGGTACCCAACCTTGCATCCATCCACCCGTAAGTCCACCCATCCACATATCCATCCATTCACACACCCAACCATGAATATATCCATCCGTGCATACATCCAACCATGGACACATAGATCCATCCATACATACATCCTTACATGTATCCATACATACATCCTTACATGTATCCATACGTACACCCATATATACATCAATACATACACCCAAACAAACATCCATACATGCATCCATAAATCCATACATTCATAAACCCGTACATCTATCCATACACCCACCCATCCGTGCATCCCTCCATCCATACATCGATCCACCCATAAATCCATACATACATACAACCATACATCCATCCATACATACATCCATACATTCATAAATCCATCCACCCATCCATGCATCCATATATCCAACCACGCATCCTTCCATCCGTACGTTCATCCGTCCATACAGTCATCCATCCATACATACATCCACCCATACATCGAGCCATTAGATCATCCATCCTTCCATACATCCACCCATACTTCCATCGATACCGCCATCAATCAACACATCCACACATCCATCCATGCGCCCATCCATCCATCCATTCATCCGTTCATCCATCCATACATCCATACATCCATCCATCCATAAATCCATCCAGCCATTCATCCATCCATATATACAACCACGCATCCTTCCATCAGGACGTTCTTCCATCCAAACACGCATTCGTACATACACCCATCCATACATGTATCCATCCATCCATACATCCATCCGAACATCATTAAATCCATCCATCCATCCATCCTTCCATAGACCCGTACATCCGACCGCCCCGCCCATATATTCATTCATACGTCCATACATTCACACACACATCTATACATACATTCATACATACAACAACGAACCATACATCCATACGTTCATCCATATATCGATCCATTCATTAATCCGTACACACATACACCTCCCATCGATACATCCACACATCCATCCACCCATCCACACGTCCATACATCCATCCACGCGTTCATCCATCCATCCATGTGCCCATCCATTCATCCATACCTCCATTCAAGGTTCCATACATCCATCCATCCATATATCCATAAATACATCCCCACGCACATCCATAAATATATCCATACAACCATCCCTAAGTCCATCTATACATACATCCGTAAATGCGTCCATCCATACATACATCCATACATACGTACACACATGCATGCATGCATCCGTTCATACCTCCACCCATACAACCATCCATCAATACATCCATACACCCATACATACATCCATACATACATCCATATATACATCCATACATTCGTAAATACACACATCCATGCATACATCAATGCATACATGCATACAAACATTAATACACATAACCTTCCGAGCAGGTATCAGTACATCGATACATACATCCGTTCATACATCCATCCATCCATAGATATATCCATACATCCATCAGTCGATACATACATCAAAACATACATCCGTAAATACACCCATATATAAATCGATAATTACATCCATACGTCATCCATACACCATTCATCCGGACAACCATATACACATCCATGCATACGTCCATACATACATCTCCACATACACCCATAAATACATCCATACACGCGTCCATACATCCATCCATCCATACATACAACCATACATACATCCATGCATCCATCTATCCATTCATACATCCATACACACATCCATACAAACATCCGTGCATCCATTCATACCTTCATCCACATACCCATACATACATCCATACATACATCCGTACATTCATCCATAAATACAACCGTACATGCATTCATACATCCATACATCCATCCAACCGCACATCCATCCATGCATACATCCACCCATTCATACATCCATCCATCAATACATCTATACATCCATACATACATCCATACATACATCAATATATACGTCCATACATTGATAAATACGCACATCCATTCAGACATACATACATTCATGCGTACAAACATTCATACATATACCCTTCCATACAGGTATCCATATATCCATACATCATCTGTTCACACATGCATCCATTCATACATCCATTCTTACATACATCCATACATCCACCCATCCATCCATGCGTCCACCAATCCATCCATCCTCACATACATTCATACATCCATCCATATATCCGTACATACATCCCTTCGCAAATCCATGAATATATCCATACATTCATACATACGTCCATTCATACACACATACATACATACATACATACATCCGCACGTACATCCATCCATACATCCACCAATCCATACCCCCATCCATAAACACAGTCATATATCCATACCTACATCCGTACATACATCCATACATTCATCCATGCATTCACAAATACACGCATCCATACATACGTCTATACATACATCCATACAATCATTCAAACATATGCCATTCCATACACGTATGCATACATAAATACATACACCCGTTCATTCATCCACCCACACATCCATCCATCCATACGCCCGCCCATCCATTCATTCGTCCATCCATCCATCCATCCAATCATCCGTCCGTTAATCCAATCTTCCGTCCAGCCACCCATACGTCCAACCATACATGCATCCATCCGTACGTCGAACCAATCATACAACCACACATTCATACACTCATCCACCCATACATCCATACATCCATCCATCCATCCATCCATCTATACATGAATCCATACACCCATCCACCCAAAAAAACATCCATCCATATATGAATCCATCAATATACTCATCCATCCATAAATACATCCACCAACACACCCATCCACTCATCCGCACATACATCCATACATACATCCATACGAACGTCCATACACACATGCATACACCCGCCCATACTCCCATAAATACATCCATTGATACTTCCATCCATCCATCCATATATACGTCCATCCGTACACCCAGACATACATACATTCATACATGCACCCATACATCCAATCATACATCCAACCATCCATCCAGCCATCCATCCATACATCCATCCATACATTCATCCATACATACATCCAACCATACGTCGATCCAACCATACGACCATATATTAATAAATTCATCCATACATACAATCATACATCCATCCATCCATACATCCATCCACAATCCCATCCACTCATCCTGATATCCAACCATGCATCCTTCCATCCGTACGACCA
>NW_016932302.1:0-231 GCF_001483705.2 Eufriesea mexicana
TAGCCTAACCAACCGTAGCCTAACTCGACATATCATCCCCACACCGCCATTGCTCGCCTTCACGGAGCATACCTGAACACATTAAAGCACAGTGGATCGCAGGAATTCATCGAATAACAGTGAATAACACAAAAGTCAAAGGAATCCTAACCAATAAGCTAGCCAAGCCTAACCTAGCCCAACGCAACCTAACACATACTCTCGTGGAACGACCGCACTTGCTGGCCTCTC
>NW_016932303.1:0-1078 GCF_001483705.2 Eufriesea mexicana
ATTTTTCGGCACATTACGTTGTGTCTGGTTACGTTCGGACAGGTTGGATTGTGCAAAGTTTGGACAGGATAGCTTAAACTTTTGTGCTGTACACTCCTATTCGGGGGTTTCTGCGCTCTACTGTGCCCTACTTGCCTCAGAGGAGGGCAGCAATAGCGGTCTCGGCACGTTATGTTCAGTTAGGCTATGTTTGGCCATGTTCTGTTTGCTTGGGTTAGGTTTGTGTAGCTATGACTTTTCTGATATACGCTGCGATTCCACGGTTTTCTGCGTTCTACTCTAGACTAATGCTTTCTGCTTTGCTCTTAGGAGGCCAGCAGTAGTGGTCGCGGCACGTTAGGCACAGTTATGTTACTTTCGGTTATTTTACGGTTGGTTAGGTTAGGAGAGTATAGCTTTGACTTTAGTGATATAGTCTGCTATTAAGTTGATTTCTGGGCACTACGGGGCTCTAACATTTTCAGCTTGGCTCTGGGAAGAATAGCAATAGCGGTCTCGGCTCGTTATGTTGAGATAGGCTATGTTTAGGTATGTTCCGTTGGCTTGGGTTAGGTTTGGGGTGATTTGGCTTTCCTTATATACACTGCGAATCAATGGACTTCTGCGTTCTACTCTGCGCTAATGTGTCCTGCTTGGCACTGGAGAGGCCCGCGATATTGGTCGCGGCACGTTAGGTTGAGTTATGTTACTTTCGGTTATGTTACGGTTGACTCGGCTAGGAGAAGACACCTTAGACTTTAGTGCTATAGTCTGTTATTAGGTGGATTTCTGCGTCCTACAGTGTCCTAATATCTTCAGCTTGGCTCCGGGAAGGCCAGCAATATTTTCTTCGCCACCTTATGTTTGGTCAGGTTACGTTCGGTTAGACCGGGTCTCGATAAGCTTGGGCAGGATAGCTTTAACATTTCTGCTGAATAACACTTAACGCTGGATTTCTTCGCCCTGTTGCGCTCTAGTATGCCCTGTTTGGCTCAGGAAATGGCAGCAATAGCGGACTCGGCACCTTAAGTAGAGAAATGCTACGTTTGGCTATATTCCGTTGGTATTGGTTATGATTGGGCAGCTTCGACTTTTCTGA
>NW_016932304.1:0-532 GCF_001483705.2 Eufriesea mexicana
CGAACGTTCCTGAACTCTACCTAACCTGCCGAGGCCAGTATTGCTTGCATCCCCAGAGCCTAGTAGAATATACTAGAACACAGTAGAGCACAGAAATCCGCCTCATTGGAGTGCAAAGCTCTACACTGCTCTCCTCTGCTCTGCTCGACTATCGGGAGGCAGGTGTAATGGTCGCCCCACGTTTGGTTGAGATAGATTACGTTTGGATACATTAGATTACGTTGAGTTGGGATAGAATAGCTGAGGCTCCTGTGCTACAAACTTTTATTCTATGGATATCTGCGCTCATCTGTGCGCTATCGCAATCTGCTTGTCTCTGCGGGCGCCAGGAATAGTGCTCTCCGCAGGTTAGGTTTAGTTATGTTACGTTTGGTCAGGTCAGGTTTACGTTACGTTTGATCAGGTCAGGTTTGGCTACGTTTAGTTATGATGGCTTTGACTCTTGCGCCATACACTGCTATTCGGAAAGTTACAGAGTCCTATATTTCTCTGGTGTAATCTGGTTAGCTCGCGTGAGGCCAGCAACAGCGGT
>NW_016932305.1:0-558 GCF_001483705.2 Eufriesea mexicana
TAGGCTGAGATATGGTACGTTCGGTTAGGTTATGTGGGCCTTGGTTAGATTTGGATGGTTTTGACACTGATACACTGCGATTCATCGTATTTCTGCGCTCTGCTCTCCTCTAATATGTTCTGCTTGGTCATGGGGAAGGCAGCGATAGTTATCTCGGCACGAGCAGGGCGCTGAAATCTGCCGCACTGGAGTGCAAAGCATAGAAGTCAGACAAAACCTAACCTAGCCCGACATAGCCTAACCTAGCCAAGCGAAGCCAGTCTCAACCTAACTTGTTAAGACCACCGTTGCTTGCATCCACAGCGACAAGCAGAACATACTAGAGGAAAGTAAAGCTCAGGCATTCACCGAATTGCTCTCTATAGCGCAGAAGTCAAAGCTATTCCATCCTGACCTGACAAAACGTAAACGTAGCATAAGCGATCGCTACGGACGCAACATGACGTGCCATAACCGCTATTGCTGCCATCACGAGGGCATAACAGAGTGCAGAAGAGCAATGGAGAGAGCAGATATCGACCGAATAGCAGTGTATAGCAGGAAAGACAAAGCTACCCT
>NW_016932306.1:0-950 GCF_001483705.2 Eufriesea mexicana
GTGAGCCAACTTCCTTGCATAAGTAAGGAGGAAAGATACTTTTTGCGTGCTATAGCCATTGCAGTGCTCGAGAATCGTGTTGGAAAGTTCAATTTTATAGAAATTTTCGGCTAATATCGTGGTGAGCTATCTTCCTTGCATAAGTGTGGAGGAAAGATCATTTTGCCGTACTATAGCCATTGCAATGCTGTAGAATCTGGCCCGAAAGATCAATTTTATTGACATACTTTACTTATATCGTGGTGAGATAACTTTCTTCTAAAAATAACGAGGAATTATGGAATTGGCGGTCTATAGCCATTTCAATGCTAGAGAATCAGTCTGGAAAGTTCAATTTTATTGACATTTGCGACTCGTATCGTATTGAGCTAAATCTCTTGCTTAAATACAAATAATGACGAAAGATTATATTGGCAAGCTATACCCATTGCAATGCTATAGAATCTGGCCGGAAAATACGATTTTATTGACATTTTCGAATAATATTGCGGTGCGCTACTTTTCCTGCATAAATAAGGAGGAAAGATACTCTTGGCGTGCTATAACCATCGCAATGATATAGAATATGCCTGGCAGATCCAATTTTATTGACATTTTCGACTAATATCGTGGTAAACTATCTTTCTTGCGTGAATATGACGGAAAGATTCTATTGGCGTGCTATTTCCATTGCTATGCCAAAGAATCTCGCTGGAAAACTCAATTTTACTGCCATTTTTGACAAATATCGTGGTGAGCAACCTTTCTTGCATAAATATAGAGGAAATATTCTATTGGCATGCTATAGCCTTTGCAATGCTATAGAATCTGGCTGGAAAGTTCAATTTTATTGACATTTCCGGCTAATATCGTGGTGAGCTAGCTTGCTTGCATAAGTAAGGAGGAAAGATCCTTTTGGCGTCCTATAGCCATTGCAATGCTGTAGAATCTGGCCGGAAAAATCAATTTTA
>NW_016932306.1:9838-10883 GCF_001483705.2 Eufriesea mexicana
CTACAGGCATTGCAATGCTATAGAATCTTGCTGGAAAATTCAATTTTTAGGCATTTTCGACTAATATCGTGGTGAGCCAGCTTCCTTGCATAAGTAAGTAGGAAAGATACTTTTGGCGTGCTATAGCCATTGCAATGCTGCAGAATCGAGATGGAAAGTTCAATTTTATTGACATTTTCGTCTAATATCATGGTGAGC
The DNA here is from genome assembly GCF_001483705.2 of Eufriesea mexicana. NCBI lineage: Eukaryota > Metazoa > Arthropoda > Insecta > Hymenoptera > Apidae > Eufriesea > Eufriesea mexicana. The sequence goes on from NW_016932306.1 coordinate 10,037, forward strand.
TAGCTTCCTGGCATAAGTATGGAGGAAATATCCTATTTGCGTGCTGTAGGTGTTGCAATGCTGCAGAATCTGGCTGGAAAGTTCAGTATTATTGACAGTTTCGACTATTAAAGTGGTGAGCAATCCTTCGTGCCTAAATAAGCAGGGTGGATTCTATTGACGAGCCATTGCCACTGCAATGGTTTAGAATCTGGATGGAAAATAAAATTTTAATGACATTTTCGACTAGTATCGTGGTGAGTTAGCTTTCTCGCATAAATAAGGAGGAAAGAACCTATTGTCGTGCTATAGGCTTTGCAATGCTACAGAATCTGGCTGGAAAATTCAAATTTACTGACATTTTCGACTAATACCGTGGAGAGCTATCTTCCTTGCATACGTAAGGAGGAAAGATACTATTGTCGTGCTATAGGCTTTGCAATGCTACAGAATCTGGCTGGAAAATTCAAATTTACTGACATTTTCGACTAATATCGTGGTGAGTTAGCTTTCTCGCATAAATAAGGAGGAAAGAACCTATTGTCGTGCTATAGCCATTACAATGCTATAGAATCTGGCCGGAAAATTCAATTACATTGACATTTTCGACTTATATTGTGGTGAGCTAACTTTCTTGGAAAAAGAAGGAGGAAAGATTATATTGTCAAGCTATATCCATTGCAATGGTATAGAATTTGGCTGGAACATTCAATTTTATTGACATTTTCGACTTATATTGTGGTGAGCTAACTTTCTTGGAAAAAGAAGGAGGAAAGATTATTTTGACAAGCTATAACCATTGCAATGCTATAGAATCTGGCCGGAAAATTCAATTACATTGACATTTTCGACTTATTTCGTGGTGAGC
>NW_016932307.1:0-299 GCF_001483705.2 Eufriesea mexicana
TCGTAGTGAGCTACCTTTCTTCCATAAATCAGGAGGAAAGATACTGTTGGTATGCTATAGGCACTGCAGTGCTCTGGAATCTGGCTGCGAAGTTCAATTTTATTGAAAGTTTCGACTAATATCTTGGTGAGCTTACTTTCTTGCATAAATAAGGAGGAAAGATTCACCTGGCATGCTATAGGCACTGCAATGCTTCGGAATCTGGCTGGAAAGTGCCATTTTTTTAACAGTTTCGACTAATATCGTGGTGAGCAAGCTTCCTTGCATAATCATGGAGGAAAGATCCTTTTGGCGTACTA
>NW_016932308.1:0-550 GCF_001483705.2 Eufriesea mexicana
CTAGCATCTGCTTGTGTCTGGGGAGGCCAGCAATAGCGTTCGTGGTATGTTTGTTTGGGTTACATTACATTCGGTTACGTCAGGTTAGGCTAGGTTTGGTCAGCATGTCTCTGTCTTTTGCACTATGCACTGCAATTCGGTGGATTCCTGCGCTCTACATTGGTCTACTATACTCCCCATGAGACGGGGGATTCTAGTAATATTGGTCACGGACCGTTATTTTGTGTTAGGCTACATTTGGGTACGTTACGTTAGTTTGGGTTAGGTCTGGATAGATATTACTTTCGTTGTACACACTGACTTTCGGTGGGTTTCTACGCTCTACTGTGCTCTACTATATTCTGCTTGGCCATGGGTAGCCCAGCAATAGTGGTCGGAGCACGTTATGTTGGGTTAGGCTATGCTTGGCTATGACTTTGCATTGGATACGCATGAGTAGCTTAGGCTTTTCCGATATGCACTGCGATTCTATGGATTCCTTCGTTCGAACATCTACTAGTATGTTGTGCTGGGCTGTGGGGACGCCAGCAACTGTGATCGCACCTCCTTG
>NW_016932309.1:0-205 GCF_001483705.2 Eufriesea mexicana
CAGAGGCTATAGCACGCCACTATTGTCCTGCCTTGTTATTTATCCACTAAAGTTAGCTCACCATGATATTAGTCGAAAATGTCAATATAGATGAATTTTCCAACCAGATTCTAGAGCAGTGAAATGGCTATAGCACGCCAAGAGTATCATTCTTCATTATTTATGCGGGAAAGGTTGCTCACCAAGATATCGGCCGAAAATGTAC
>NW_016932310.1:0-595 GCF_001483705.2 Eufriesea mexicana
GATGGCTTTGAGTTTTATGCCATACACTGCAATCCTGTGGATCGCTGCGTCCTACAATGCTCTACTATACTCTGCTCGACTCACGGGAGGCTAGTAGTATGGTCGCCGAACGTTAGGTTGAGTTATGTTGCGTTTGGTTTTGTTAGGTTTGGCACGGTTAGGATAGGGTAGCTTTGACTTTTGTGCTATACACTGCTACTATGTGGGCTTCTACGCTTTACTGTGCCCTAATATGTTCTGGTTGGCGCTGGGCAGGCCAGCAGTAGTGGTCTCGGCGCGTTAGCTCCAGCTAGGCTGCGTTCCGGTTGGTTACGCTTGGTTAGGTTAGGATACGGTATCTTTGACTCTTGTGCTATGCTCTGTTATTCGGCGAAATGCAGCAATTTACATTGCTCTACTATACCGTGCTCGGCGCTCTGTATGCGAGCAATAGTGGTTGTGGCACGTTGGGTTGTGTTGTGTTACGTTCGGTTATGTTAGGTTAGGCTAAGTTAGGTTAGGGTGGCTTCGACTTTCATGCTGGACACAGATGCTAGGTGGACTCCTACCCTCCACTGTGCTCTACTGAAATCTGCTAGACCATGTGCATGCCAGC
>NW_016932311.1:0-556 GCF_001483705.2 Eufriesea mexicana
AGGTCAGATTATGGAAGGATGTCTCCGGCTTACGTGCTATTCACTGCAATTCGGCGGATTTCGTCGCTGTATTGTGCTTTGTAGCATTCCCCTTGTCTCTGTGGAGGCGAGCAGTGGTGTTCTCGTCAAGTAAGATTGAGTTATGTTACGTTCTGGCATGTCACGTTTGTTCAGGGTATGTCAGGTTATGCTATACTTCTTACTCTACACAGCAATGCGGTGTATTTCTGCCTTCTGCTGTGCTTTCGCACATTCTGCTTGGCTCTGCGGAGGACAGCAAGTGGTCTCGGCGCGTTAGGTTTACTTAGGCTACGACTGCATATCACAAAATTGGTTATGTTGGGAGAGAATAGCTAATGCTTTCGTGCCATTCACTGCTATTCGGTGCATTGCTGCGCCATACTGCGCTCTAATATGTTCTGCTTGGCTCTGAAGTGGCTAGTAGCAGTGATAGTGGCTAGTCAGGTTGAGAATGGTTAGGTTCGGTTATGCAATGTTTGGATAGGATAGCTACGACTTTCGTACTATACACCGTTATTCGGTGGATTTCTGCGAT
>NW_016932312.1:0-792 GCF_001483705.2 Eufriesea mexicana
TGGATTAATTTGGTCATCGATGATATAAATTCCTCAGCTACACCAGAATAGTCAGATCATAGGACGGTCATGGCTAGGGATATTTCCAATTGACAGCACGGTACTCAGTACATCCACAGCAGAGCACTGCAGCCGCTCTAATTATCTGCTTAATGATGATCTATAATTTGTGGCAACTCTATAGTGGCAAAGAACAGATCGACTATCCCTCGAGATATTGACAATTGACAACCCGGTACAGGGTACCGAGAACATCTCAGTACAGTGGCGCTTGGGCTACTTTGTTCACTGATAACGCAATTAACAATGCAAATCACGGTAGTCTGAACATAGCGTTGTTATAGCTAGTGATACCTGCAACAGGCAGTACGGTAATTAGTAAATCCATCGGCAGAGTAGTGTTGTTGTTGTACTAATCTGTTCAATGATGATATTGAGTTTACAGCAACTCTAGAAAGACTGCGGAATTATCCATTATCCCACGAGGTATTAGCAATTGAAAACGCATAACACAGGACAGCCATAGTCAAAGTATTGTAGCCGTTGGATGAAATCGGTCATCGACGTTATAAACTCCGCAGCAATTCCAGAATGATCATTGTACAGTATGGTTATGGATCGGTATATTTACAATTTGCAGTGCGGTGCCTGTTACATCCACAAACAGAGCACTGCATCCATTGGGTTTATCTAGTCTTTCACTATTTGGACCCTACGACGATCCTAGAGTTATCAATGGATAGGTTACATATCTGTAGAAGTATAGGCAGAAGACAGAACAGTTCTGATTGT
>NW_016932313.1:0-604 GCF_001483705.2 Eufriesea mexicana
ATAGTCTGCTACAAGGTGGGTTTCTGCGCCCTACAGTGCTCCTGTGTTATCAGCTTGGCTCTGGAAAGGCCAGCACTACTGGTTGCGGCACGTTGCGTTGACCAAGTTTGCGTTCGGCTTGGCTGGGTTAGTGTAAGCTTTGTCTGGGTAGCTATAGCTTTCGCCCTCCACACTGCTATTCGGTACATTTCTGCGCTCTACTGTGCTCTAGAACGTCCTGCTTGGCTCTGGGAGGGCAGCAATAGCGGTATCGGCACGTTGGTTTGATTTCTGTTACGTTCGGGTATGCTACGATTGGTTAGGTTAGGAGATTGTAGCTTTGACTTTAGTGATACAGTCTGCTATCAGATGGATCCGTACGCCATGCGGTGCTCTAACAACTTCAGCTTCACCCTGGGAAGACCAGCAATTGTGGTCTACGCACGTTATGTTGAGTTAGGTTACGTTCGCCTTATTTGGGACGGGCTATGTTTGGTTAGGATAGCATTGACCTTTGTGCTGTACACTGTTATTCTGTAGATTTGTACGATCTACTATGCTGTAGCAGTTCCTGCTGGCCTCTGAACAGGGCAGCAACCGTTGTCTCATCACGTTATGTTGAGTT
>NW_016932314.1:0-987 GCF_001483705.2 Eufriesea mexicana
ACTGTCATGATGGTTGTACTCATTACTGTGCTGAAATTGCTAATATTTCAAGGGATAATGCACTTGTCCTTTGTCGTTCCAGAATTGCTATGGAATATGAATTATCAGTAGAAATATAAGAACAACCGTAAGAGAGCTCGGTTGGTGGTTGTACTAAGTACAGTACCCTCAATTGTAAATATCACTACACATAACCGAAATATATATAAGTCATTCTCGGTCTGCTTTGGGAATTATATCGTCAGTGGGTGAAGTATTCCAACGGCAACGTTACAGTGATCATGGCTTTAATAATTACTCTGTTGTCTATCATTTATATCTCGAGGGGTATCGGATCTGTACATTGTCATATTAGCATTGCTATGATATCTAAACTATCAGTGAATAGATTAGTCCAACGGAGACGAGGATCGATCGGTGGATGTACTAAGTAACGTAATGTCAACTGTAAAAATATCTATACATGACCGTAACATGCATAGGTTATAATAGGATTGCATTGGAATTTACTTCACTTGTGAGCAAAGTGTAGCAGCTGTGACGTTACTGTGACGATGGCTGTACTCTGTAATGTATTGTCAGTTGCGCATATGAAGAGGGACAATGGTTCTGCCTTTTTTCATTCCAGAACTCCTTTAGAAAATATATCACCTGTGGACAGATTAATCGAAAGGCAGCTGTGCTCTGTTAGTAGACGTACTAACTGTCGCAATGTTGCATGCAAATTTCTCCAGACATAGCTGTACTATACATTGATTATTTTGGAACGGCTGCGGAAATTATGTCATCAATGGACAAGTAAAGCCAACAGCAACAGTACTGCGATAATAGCTGATCTCAATCCTGCTATGTCAATTGTCAATGCCTGGCGGTATGAGATTTGTCATCCCAGAATTGCAACCGAATCAAGATCCTCAGTGTATTGGTTAATCCAACTGCATAAGTTCTCTGTTGGTTCAAGTAATACGAACCGCACTGTCAACTGTT
>NW_016932315.1:0-294 GCF_001483705.2 Eufriesea mexicana
CTATAGCATGCCAATAGAATCTTTCCTCCTTATTTATGCAAGAAACTTAGCTCACCACGACATCAGTCCAAAATGACAATAAAATTGAATTTTCCATCCAGATTCTGTAGCATGCTCTAGTATGCTCCGCTTGGCGCTGCGGAGTACAGCGATAGCGGTCTCGGCACGTTATTTTGAGTTACGCTGCGTTTGGATAGGTTAAAATGCGTCAGGTTTGGTCAGAGTACCTTCAAGTTTTGTGCTTCGCACTTTAGTGCGGCGGATTTCTGCGCTCTCCTGTGCTCTAGTATATTC
>NW_016932316.1:0-1013 GCF_001483705.2 Eufriesea mexicana
AATGGCTATAGCACGCAAAAAGAAAATTTCCTCCTTATTTATGGAAGAAAGGTAGCGCACCAGGATATTATTCGAAAATGTCAATAAAATTGAATTTTCCAGACAGATTTTACTGCATTGCAATGGCAATAGCACTCCAATAGAATCTTTCCTCCTTATTTCTGCAAGAAAGTTAGCTCACCACGATATTAGTCGAAACGTTCAATAAAATTGAACTTTGCAGCCAGATTCCAGAGCATTGCAGTGCCTATAGCATGCCAAGAGAATCTTTCCTCCTTATTTATGCAAGGAAGTTGGCTCAGCACGATATTAGTCAAAATTGTCAATAAAATTGAATTTTCCAGACAGATTTTTCAGCATTGCGGTGGCAATAGCACTCCAAAAGGATTTTTCCTCCATGATTATGCAAGAAAGATAGCTCAAAAGCTAGCTCACCACGATATTAATCGAAAATGTCAATAAAATTGAATTTTCCAACAACATTCCTTATCATTGCAATATCCATAGCACGCCAATAGAATCTAAACTCTTTATTTACGCAAGAAAGATAGCGCACACCGATATTAGTCGATACTGTCAATAAAATTGAACTTTCCAGACAGAATCCAGAGCATTGCAATGGCTATAGCACGCCAATAGAATCTTTTCTCCTTATTTGTGCAAGATAGCTATCTCTCCACGATATTAGTCAAAAATGTCAAAAAATTGAGTTTTCCAGCCAGTTTCTACAGCATTGCAATGGCTATAGCACTCCTGAAGGATCTTTTCTCCTTACTTTGCGAAGGAAGTTAGCTGACCACGATATGAGTAGAAAATGACAATAGAATTGAATTTTCCAGCGCGATTGTATAGCATTGCAGTGCCTATAGCACGCCAATAGAATCTTTCCTCCTTATTTATGCAATTAAGTTGGCTCACCACGATATTAGCCGAAAATGTCAATAAAATTGAATTATCCTGCAAGATTCTTTGGCATTGCAATGGCAATAGCACGCCAATCGAATATTTCCGCC
>NW_016932317.1:0-620 GCF_001483705.2 Eufriesea mexicana
ATTAGTGGAAAATGTCAATAAAATTGAATCTGCCAGGCACATTTCATATCATTGCAACGGTTTCAGGACGACAAAAGAATATTTCCTCCTTATTTATGCAAGAAAGGTAGGGCGCCAGAATATTATTCGAAAATGTCAATAAAATTGAATTCTCCAGCCAGATTCTACAGCACTTGAGCGACTATAGCTCGCAAATAGAATCTTTCCTCCTTATTTATGCAATAAAGGTAGCTCACCACGATATTAATCGAAAATGTCAATAAAATTGAGTTTCCCAAACACATTCTATATCATTGCAACGTCTATAGCATGCCAATAGAATCTAAACTCCTTATTTATGCAAGATAGACAGCTCACCACGATATTAGAGATAGACAGCTCACCACGATATTAGTCGAAACTGTCAATAAAATTGAACTTTCCAGCCAGATTCTATAGCATTGCAAAGCCTATAGGCACGCCAATAGTATCTTTCCTCCTTACCTATGCAAGGAAGTTAGCTCATCACGAAATTAGTCGAATATGTCAATAAAACTGAACTTCCCAGCCTGTTTCTGTAGCATTGTAATGGTTATAGCATGCCAATATAAACTTTCCTCTTTGATTATGCAAGAAAGTTA
>NW_016932318.1:0-692 GCF_001483705.2 Eufriesea mexicana
TAGCGCGCCAATAGGATATTTCAAACTTATTTATGCAATACAGTTATTTCAACACGATATTAGCCCAAAATGTCAATAAAAATGTATTTTCCATGCAGACTCTATAGCACTGCATTGGCTGTAGCACGCCACTAGTATCTTTCCTCCTTGTTTGTCCACGAAAGATAGCCCACCACGATATTAGTCGAAAACTTCAATAATATTGAATTATCCAGCCAGATTTTATAGCATTACAATGGCTGTATCACGCCAATAGTATCTATCGGCCGTATTTATGCAAGAAAGATAGGTCACCACGATATTAGTCGAAAACGTCAATAAAATTGAATTTTCTAGCCGGGATCCTCAGCATTGCAATAGCTACAGCACGTCAGTAGAACCTTTCCTCCTTCTATGTGCAAGAAAGTTAGGTCTCCACGATAGTAGTCGATAATGTTAATAAAATTGAATTTTCTAGCACAACATTCTACAGCATTGCAATGTCTATGGCACGCCAATAGAATGTTTCACACCTATTTATAAAAGTGGGTTTGCTCACCACGATATTAGTTGAAAAAGTCAATAAAATTTGTATTTTCCAGCAAGATTCTATAACATTGCAATGGAGATGGCACTCCAATAGAATCATTCCTCCTTATTTATGTAAGAAAGTTAGCTCACCTCGATATTAGTCGAAAATGTCAATAAAAATT
>NW_016932318.1:757-1061 GCF_001483705.2 Eufriesea mexicana
TATTTATACACGATATTAGTCGAAAACGTCAATAATAATGAGTTTTCCAGATAGGCTCTATAGCATTTCAATGTCTACATCACGCCAATAGTATCTATCGTCCTGATTTATTGAAGAAAGTTAGGTTACCACGAAATTCGTCGAAAACGTCAATAAAATAGAATTCTCCAGCCAGATTCTATAGCATTGAAATAGCTACAGCACGCCAGAAGAATCTTTCCTCCTTATATATCCAAGAAAACTATGTCATTATGTTATTAGTCGAAAATGTCATTAAAATTGAATTTTCCAGACAGATACTATA
>NW_016932319.1:0-2042 GCF_001483705.2 Eufriesea mexicana
AGGCTTTGCAATGCTATGGACTCTGGCAGGAAAATTCAATTTCACTGACATTTTCGACTAATAATGTGGTGAGTCACCTTTCTTGCATAAATAAGGATCAAAGATTCAATTGGCGTGCTATAGCCGTCGCAATGCAATAGAATCTGGCGGGAAAGTTGAATTTTATTGACATTTTCGACTAACATCATGGTGAGCTAACTTTCTTGCATTAATAAGGAGGAAACATACTGTTGGCATGCTATAAGCATCACAATGCTACAGAATCTCTCACGAAAAATCATTTTTATTGATATTTTGCAATAATATCGTGGTGAGCTATCTTCCTTGCATAAGTAATTGGGAAAGATACTGTTGGCGTGCTTAGCGTTTGCAATGCAATGGTCTCGGGCAGGAAAATTCAATTTTACTGACATTTTAGGCTAATATCGCTGTGAGCCACCTTTCATGCATATATAAGCAGGAATAATTCTATTGGCGTGCTATAGCCATTGCGTTGATATAGAATGTGTTTAAGCCTTTGCAACGCTATAGCCTCTGGCAGGTAAAAATTCAATTTTACTGACATCTTAGACCAATATCGTGTTGGGCCACCTTTCAATAATGGTGAGCAAACTTTCTTGCATATATAAGGAGGCAGGGTTCAATCCACGTGCTATAGCCGTCGCAATGTTATAGAATCTGGCTGGAAAGTTCGATTTTATTCACATTTTCGACTAATATCGTGGTGAGCTAACCTTATTGCATAAATAAGGAGGAAAGATTCAATTGGCGTGCTATAGCCGTCGCAATGCTATAGAATCTGTCTGGAAAAGTCAATTTTATTGACATTTCCGGATAATAATGTGGTGAGCTAACTTTCTTGCACAAATAAGGTGGAAAGATACTGTTGGCGTGCTATAGACATTGCATTGTAATTGATTGTGTTTGGAAAATTCAATTTTATTGACTTTTTCGACTAACATCGTTGTGAGCTAACTTTCTTGCATATATAAGGAGGGAAGAATCTACTGGCGTGCTTTGGGTATTGCAAAGCTTAGAATCTTCGTGCAAAACTCAATTTTATTGACATTTTCTACTAATATCGTGGTGAGCTAACATTATTGTATAAATAAGAAGGAAACATCCTCTTGGCGTGCTATTGCCGTCGCAATGCTATATAATCTGGCTGGAAACTTCAATTTTATTGACAGTTTAGACCAATATCGTGGTGAGCTATCTTGCTTGCATAAATAAGAAGGAAATATACAGTTGGCGTGCTATAGGCATTGCAATGCTGTAGAATCTGGAAGGAAAATACAAATTTATTGACATTTTCGACTAATATCGTGGTGGGCTAACGTTCTTGCATAAATAAGGAGGAAGGATCCAATTGGCGTGCTATAGCCGTCGCAATGCTATAGAATATGCCTGGAAAAGTCATTTTTATTGACATTTTCGACTAATATCGTGGTGGGCTAACGTTCTTGCATAAATAAGGAGGAAAGTTTCTTTTGGCGTGATATTACCTTTGCAACGCTATAGAATCTTCCTGAAAAATTAAATTTTATTGACATTTTCGACTAATATCGTGGTGAGCAAACTTGCTTGCGTAAGTGAGGAGGAAGGATCCTCTTGGCGTGACATAGCCGTCGCAATGCTATTGAATCTGGCTGGAAAGATCAATTTTATTGACATTTTCGACTAATATTGTGTTGAGTTAAATTGCTTGCATAAACAAGGAGGAAAGATTCTGTTGGCGTGCTATAGGCATTGCAATGCAGTAGAATCCGGAAGGAAAATTCAATTTTATTCACATTTTGGACTAATATCGTGGTGAGCTAACTTCCTTGCATAAGTAAGGAGGAAAGATGCTTTTTGAGTGCTATAGCCATTGCAATGAAATAGAATGTGCCTGTAAAATACAATTTTGTTGAAATTTTCGACTAATATCGTGGTGAGCTATATTCCTTGCGTGAATATGGAGGAAAGAGATTTTTTGAGTGATATAGCCATTGCAATGATATTGATTGTGGCTTGAAAATACAATTTTGTTGACATTTTCG
>NW_016932319.1:2089-3551 GCF_001483705.2 Eufriesea mexicana
GTAAGGGGGAAAGATACTATTGGCGCGCTATTGGCTTTGCAATGATATGTACCCTGGCTGGAAAATTCAATTTGACTGACATTTTGACTAATATCGTGGTTAGCCACCGTTCTTCCATAAATAAGGAGGAAGGATTCAATTGGCGTGCTATAGACGTCGCAATGCTATAGAATATGCCAGGAAAGTTCAATTTTATTGACATTTTCGACTAATATCGTGGGAGCTATCTTCTTTGCATAGGTAAGGTGGAAAGATCCTATTGGCGTGCTATAAGCATTGCAAAGCTATAGAATCTGCCTGGAAAGTTCAATTTTATTGACATTATCCACTAATATCAAGGTGACCTAACTTCCTTGCATAAGTAAGGGGGAAATATGCTATTGGCGTGCTATAGCCTTTGCAATGCTATGGTCTCTGGCAGGTAAAAATTCAATTTTACTGACAGTTTAGACTAATATCGTGGTGGGCCACCTTTCTTGCCTAAATAAGCAGGAATAATTCTATTGGCGTTCTATAGTCGTTGCAATGATATAGAAAGTGGATGGCATATTCAAATTTATTGACATTTTCGACTAATATCATGGCGAGCAATCTTTCTTTCATAAACAAGGACGATGTATTCAATTGGCGTGCTATAGGCATTGCAATGCTATAGAATCTGGCTGGAAAGATCAATTTTATTCACATTTTCGACTTATATCGTGGTGAGCTAGCTTTCTTGCATAAATAAGGAGGAAAGATGCAATTGGCGTGCCATAGCCGTCGCAGTGCTACAGAATCTTGCTGGAAAATTCAATTTTATTGACATTTTCGAATGATATCGTGGTGAGCTAATTTCCTTGCGTAAGTAAGGAGGAAATGTACTGTTGGCGTGACATACGCATTACAATGCTACAGAATCTTGCTGGAAAGTACAATTTTGTTGATGTTTTCAACTAATATCGTGGTGAGCCACCTTTCTTGCGTAAATAAGGATCAAAGTTTCTATTGGCGTGCTATTACCTTTGCAATGCTATGGACTCTGGCAGGTAAAAATTCAATTTTACTGACAGTTTAGACTAATATCGTGGTGAGCTAACTTTATTGTATAAATAAGAAGGTAACATCCTCTTGGCGTGCTATTGCCGTCGCAATGCTATATAATCTGGCTGGAAACTTCAATTTTATTGACAGTTTAGGCTAATATCGTGGTGAGTTAACTTGCTTGCATAAATAAGAAGGAAATGTACAGTTGGCGCGCTGTAGGCATTGCAATGCAGTACAATCTGGAAGGAAAATTCAATTTTATTGACAGTTTAGACTAATATCGTGGTGAGCTAACATCCTTGCATAAGTAAGGAGGAAATATACTGCTGGCGTGATAAAGGCATTACAATGCTACAGAGTCTTACTGGAAAACACAATTTTGTTGAAATGTTCAACTAATATCGTGGTGAGCTAACTTCCTTGCGTAAGTACGGAG
>NW_016932320.1:0-624 GCF_001483705.2 Eufriesea mexicana
GTGCCTACACCGCTATTGCTGACATCCCCAGGGCCAGGCAGAATAGACTAGAGCACAGTAGACAGCGGGAATTTGCCCCCGTGATGTGCAAGGAAGTAGAGTAAGAGGTATGACCTAACCTCTCCTAGCCTAACACGTCCATACGTAATCAAGCCCAACCTATCGTGCCTAGCCAACTATTGATGTACTCCCCATTGCCAAGCAGGGCATGTTAGGTCAGAGTACAGCGCAGGGGTCCATGAAATGGCAGTTTCTGGCACGAAAGTCAAAGATATCCTAACCAAACCGCAACAAACTTAACATATACAAACGTGACACAACCGAACCTAACGCGCTGCGGCCGCTGCTTCTGGAATTCCCAGAGCAAGGCGGGGAATATTATATAACAGAGGTGTGCAGATGTCCTCCGAAGAGCAGTTTATAGCACAAAAGTCATAGCTATCCTAGCCTTACATAACAATAATTAATACAATCGAACGTAGCCTAACACTACCTAACATGCCTAGACCATTATTGCTGACCTCCCCAGATCAAAGCAGAATATCAAAGCAGAATACACTGGAGCACAGGAGAGGGTAGGATTCCTCGGCATCGTAGCGCAAAGCACAATAGTCGAAAAAACCT
>NW_016932321.1:0-6582 GCF_001483705.2 Eufriesea mexicana
CAAAGCTATCCCCCAGTAACCTATCCCACATTAACATATCCAAACGTAACTTATATCAACCTAACGTGGCGCGACCACAATTACTGTCCTCCCGAGGCCCAAGCAGAACACATAAGTAGAGAGCAGGACGCTGAAATCCACAGGAGAGCAGTGTATATCAGAAAAGTCAAGGCTGCCAAAGCCTAACCGAAACCAACAGGACATAACCAAAAATAGCCTAGCTAAACCTGAAGTGCTGAAGCCGCTCTTGCTGCCATCCCCAAAGCCAAGAAGTTCATACTAGAGCACAGTAGAGCGCTGAAATCCACCGAAAGAAGTGTACAGCACAAAAGTTAATGCTATCCTGACCAAACTTATCCCAACCCAACTTATCCAAACATAATCTGATTCATCGTTACGTGCCGAGACCACAATTGCAGGCATTCCCAGTGGCAACCTGAAAATATTAAAGCACCATAGGGAGCAGATATCCACCTAATAGCAGACTATGGCACTAAAGTCAAAGCTATGCTCTCGTAACCTAATCAACCGTAACGTAACCAAACTTAACCTAACACAGAGTCAAGCGGAACGCATTAGTGGAAAGTGGAAATCCTTATAATAGCAGTGTATATCAGAAAGATCAAAGCTACCCAAGCCTAACCCAAACCAACGGAACATAACCAAATATAGCCTGACACAGCCTATCGTGCCGACACCGCCATTTTTGCCCACACAAAAGCCAAGCAGGACATACTAGAGCCCAGTAGAGCGCAGAATTCCACCAAATAGCAGCGTACAGCGCATAAGTTGAGGCTATCCTGAACAAACATTGCCTATCCCAACCTAACAGAACGTAACTTGACTCGACATAATGTGCGGAGACCACATTTGCAGGCCTTCTCATTCCCAAGATGAAAATATTAAAGCACTGTAGGGGGCAGAAATCCTCCTAATGGCAGGCTATGGTACTAAAGTCAACGACAACCTCCCCAAGTCTAACCAACCGTAACATTACCATATGTAACCTAACTCAACATAACGAGCCGCGACCACTATTTCTGGCCACCTCAGAGCCAAGCAGGACACACCAGTAGAGAGTCGACCGCAGAAATCTATATAATCGCAGTGTATGTCAGACAAGTCAGAGATAACCAAACCTAACCCAAGCAAACAGAACATAACCAAACACAGCATAACTAAACCTAACCTGCTCAGACCGTCATTGCTGCCCTCCCCAGAGCCAAGGCGGACATGCTACAGGGCAGAAGATCGCAGAAATCCACCGAACTCAAGTGTACAGCACTAAAGTTTGGGATACACTGACCAAACTTAGCCCAGGCCAACGAAACCGAACGTAACGTGACTAGACAAAACGTGCCGATACCAATATTACAGGCCTTCACATACCCAAGCTGGTTATAGTAGTGCACTGTAGGGCGCAGAGATCCACCTAATGGCGGATCGTGGCACCAAAGTCCAAGCTATCCTCCCCTAACCTTACCAAGCGTAACATAACCGAACATAGCATAACCCAACCTAGCGTGCCGAGACCGGTATTGCTGCACACCCCAGCGCAAAGCATGACATACTGGAGCACAGTAGAGCACAGAAATCTACCGAAAAGCAGTTCACAGCACAAAAGTTATGGCTATCCTATCCAAATTTATCCTAACCCAAAATAACCGATCGTAGCGTGACTCAAAGTGTCGTGCCGAAGCCATTATTGCTATCCTTCCCAGAGCCAAGCTGAAGTTATTAGAGCACTGTAGGGCGCAGATATCCTCCTAATGGCAGACTATGGCACTAGAGTCAAACCTCTCCTCTCCCAACCTAACCAATCGAAACATAAAGGAGCGTAACATTGCTCAAGCTAACGTGCCGCGACCGCAATTGCTGGACTCCCCGAAGTCAAGCAGAACACACTTGTGGAGAGTAGAATGCAGAAATCCATAGAATCTCTGTGTGTATCGGAAAAGTCATAGCTGCCCAAACCAGCGGAACATAACGAAGGTTAGCCTAACTCAACATAACTTGCTGAGGCCGCTATTGGTGCCCCCTCCAGAGTCAAATTGGACATACTGGAGCACAGTAGACCACAGAAATCCAGCGAATAGCAGTGTACAACACAATAGTTGAAGTTATCCCAACAAAACTTAGCCAAACGCAACCGAACCACACGTAACCTGATTATGCATAACGTGCCGATTCAACTATTACTTGCCTTCCCATACCCAATCTGATAATATTAGAGCACTGCAGGGCGCAGAGATTCACCTAATGGCGGACCGTGCCACTAAGGTCAAAGCTATCCCCCAGTAACCTAGCCCACATTAACATATCCAAACGTAACTTATATCAACCTAACGTGGCGCGACCACAATCACTGTCCTCCCGAGGCCCAAGCAGAGCACATAAGTAGAGAGCAGGACGCTGAAATCCATAGGAGAGCAGTGTATATCAGAAAAATCAAAGCTAACCTAACATCGCTCAGACCAACTGGACATATCCAAACATAGCAGGACATAACCTAAAGTGCAGGGACCTCTATTTTTGCCCACCCCAGAGCCAAGCAGCACATACTAGAGCACAGTAGAGCACAGCATTCCACCGCATTGCAGTGAATGACTCAAAAGCCGTAGGTGCCGAAGCCTAACCAGACGTC
This sequence comes from Eufriesea mexicana, assembly GCF_001483705.2. Taxonomy (NCBI): domain Eukaryota; kingdom Metazoa; phylum Arthropoda; class Insecta; order Hymenoptera; family Apidae; genus Eufriesea; species Eufriesea mexicana. The sequence goes on from NW_016932321.1 coordinate 2,645, forward strand.
ACCTAACCTAACCAAATGCAGCTTATCCCAAAATGACGGGCCGAGACCACTGCTCCTGTACTCCAAGGGGCGAAGCAGAGGGTGGCAGAGCACTTTTGATCACAGAAATCTGCCGAAACGCAGTGTAAAGCACAAGAGACGAAGTCGCCTATACTGACCTATCCAAACGTAACATAACCGAACGCAGCCTAGCTAATCCTAACATGACGAGACCACTGTTGCTGGCCCCCACAGAGGCAAGCAGAATGTACTAGGACTGACGGAATAGACTAGCACTGTATAGCGCAAAGGTCAAAGTTATCCTCCCTTAACCCAACCTAACCTAACCTAACCTGCAAAAACGTGACATAACTAAACCCTTATTGCCACGTTCATTTTTGCTGGCCTCCCCAAAGTCGTGCAGATTATAGTGGAGCAATGTAGAGTGCAGAAACCCACCGAATAGCAGTTTATAGCTCAAAAGACATAGGCGTCCTGTCCTAACCAGTCCAAACGAAATATAATCAAACGTATCATTACTTATCCGAACGCGCCGAGACCACTATTGCTAGAATCCACAGAGCCAAGCAGAATACGCTATAGCACAGTAGAGCGCATATAGCCGCCGAATAGGAGCTTGTAGCACAAAAGTCAAATATGTCCTAACCTAAACTAACGAAACGTGAACTAACTAAACATAACGAGCCGAGACCAATGACTCTGGCATCCCCTGTGCCAAGCAGAACCTACTACAGCACAGTAGAGCGCAGAAATCCAACGAGTGGGAGTGTATAGCAGATAGTGGAAGCCATCAAAACCAAACCCAACCAAACCTAGCCTAACCGAACGTAACATAATTCCACCTATCGTGTCACGACCACCATTGCTGGCCACGCAGGGTCGAGCAGAGTATAACAGAGTAGGGTAGAGCACGGACATCGACCGAATGGCAGTGTATAGCGCAAAAGTTAAAGCTACCATATCCTAACCTAGCCAATCGTAACATTACCAAGCGCAACGTAATCCAACCTAACGTGCCTAGAACACTATTGCTGGCGTCCCAAGCGCCAAGCAGGATATACCAGGACGCAGTAGAGCTCAGAAATGCACCGAATAACAGTGTATACCACGAATGCCGAAGCTATGCAGACATAACGCAAACTAACATAACCTAACCAAACTTAGCATAACACAACATATCGCGCTGCGGCCACTTTTGCTTGCCTCCCCAGAGATGAGCATAGTACAGTTGAGCAGAGTAGAGGGCAGAAATCCACCGAATATCAGTCTTTGCCAAGGAAGCCGTTGCTATCCAAGCCTAACCGGAACAAGCGTAACCTGACTAAACATAACCTAACTCAACCTTACGTGCCGAGACCACTATTGCTGTCGCCCCCAGCGCCAAGCAGAGCATATAAGAGCACAGTATGACGTAGAAGTCCTCCGAATACCATTATGTGGCACAAAGGTGAAAGCTACCCTTTCCTAGCCTGACCAAACGTAATATAACCAAACGTAGCATAGACAACTATTGCAGGCATCCTCAGAGCCAAGCAGAGCTTATTAGAGCAAGTAGTACAGAGAGATTCACCGAATATCACCGTATGGCAAAAAAGTCAAAGCCATAATCTCCTACCCTAGCCAAACCGAACCTAACCGAACGTTACCTAACACATCCTATTGTGCAACGACCACTCTTGCTGGCCTCGCCAGAGACGAGCAGAGTGTGGCAGAGCAATGCTGAGCGAGGAAATCAACCGAAGAGCAGTGTATAGCACAAAAGTCAAGGATAATCTGTCCAAACCTAACCTAATATGCCCTAGCCACACGTAACGCAACAAATAATAACGTGCAGCGGACACTATTGCTGGCGTCCCCAGAGGCAAGCAGAACATACTAGAGCACACTAGAGCGCAGAAATCCCCCGAATAGCAGTGTACAGCACAAAAGTCAGAGTTACCCTACCCTAATATGTACAAATATACTGAAACGTTACAAAGCTGAACCTAACGCACAGCGACCAATATTACTGGCCTCCCCACAGTCTAGCACAACGCACTAAAGGAGAGTAGAGCGCAGAAATCCTTAGAGTCACAGCGTATAGCACAAAAGTCCTTGCTATCCAAACCGAACCCAAGTTGACGTAACATTACCAAGCGAAGCATAACACAATAAAGCGTGAAGTGTCCACCGCTTCCGGCATCCCCTGATCCAAGCACAATATGGTAGGGCACAGTAGGTCGCAGGAATCCACCGGATAAGAGTTTATAGCGCGGAAGTCAAAGCTACCCTAACAAAACGTTGCCTAACATGGCATAATGTATCTTAACATAACTTAACCCAATGTGTCACAGGAACTATTGCTCGCCACACCAGAGTCGAGCGGAGTATAGCAGAGCAACGTAGAGGGCAGAAATCCACCGAATGCAGTGTATGGCACAAAAGTCGAAGATATACTGACCTAACGTGACATAACCTGACCTAACCAAACGCAGCATAGCTCAATATAACATGTCGCGACAACTGCTGCTGGCCACCCCAGAGACAAGCAGAATGTAGTAGCTCACAGTAGATCACAGAAATTCACCGAAAAACTGTGTACAGCACGAAACTCAAAGGTGAACTAACCAAACACAACCTAACATAACATAACCGAACGTAGCCTAGCTCGACCAAACCTGCCGGGACAACTATTGCTGACCTAGCCAGAGCCTAGCAGAATATACTACAGCACAGCGGGGCGCAGAAATCCACAGCATTGCAGTGCATAGCACAAAAGTGAAACAAACTCAGTCCGAACATATCCTTACATAACCAACCCGAACATAGTGTACTGAACATGACGTGACGTGACCAATATTGCTGGCCACTCTACATCCAAGCAGAGCCTATTGGAGCACAATAGAGCGCGGAAATCCACTCCATTTCAGTGATTAGCACGAATGCCGTTAATATCCTAGCCCAACCTGACCTAATCTCACCTAACCGAACGTAGCATAACCAAACATGACGTGTCGCGGCCACTGCTCCTGGCCTCGCCTGAGCAAAGCAGAATGCAGTAGAACATGGTAGGCCACAGAGGTCCGCCGAACAGCAGTGTAAAGGACAGAAGTCATAGTAGCCCATCCTAAACAAGTCAAACGTAGCACACCCAAGCATAACCTATCTCAACCTAGCGTGACGGGACCACTATTTCTCGCCTCCACAGGGGCAAGCTGAATGTACTAGAGCACAGTAGTGCGCAGTGGTCCACCGCAATGGAGTGAATAGCAGAAGGGATGAAGATACCCGGACCAAACTAGACATAACTTAACCAAGCGGAACGTAGCATAACTCAATCTAAAGTGCCGCGACCGCAGTTCCAGGCGTCCCAAAGACAAGCACAATATTGTAGAGGACAGTAGATCACAGCAATCCACAACAAAATAGTGTATAGTACGAAAGTCAAAGCTATACTATCTAAGTTTAGCCTAACCAAATCAAACCAAAAGTAACCTAAGATACGCTAACGTGACAGAACCACCACTGCACGCTCCCCATGGTAGGTCGGAGTATTGCAGAGCTATGTGGAGCGTCGAAAAGCAACGAATAGCGGTGTACAGCAGAAAAGCCAGAGAAATCCTAGACAAACCATGCTAACCTGAGACAGCAATGTGTAACTTAACACAACCTTACGCGCCGAGACCACTACTACTGGCCACCACGGTGCCAATCAGTGCATATTAGAACACACTGGTGCGCAGAAATCATCCGAATAGCAGTGTATAGCACGAAAGTCAAAGTGGCCTGTCCTAACCTGGCCAAACCTAACACATCCAAACGTAACATAGTGCAGCCTATCGTGACGCGACCACACTTTCTGGCCTCCACAGAGACAAGCAGAATGTTCTTGAGCGCCGTAGTGCGCAGGATACACAGCGTTGCCGTGTACAACAAAGAAGTCGAAGATAACGACATTA
>NW_016932322.1:0-1481 GCF_001483705.2 Eufriesea mexicana
ACAGTCTAGCATTGACTTTTGAGCTATACACGGCTACCGGCAGTCTTTCTGCGCTCCACATTGCTTTACTATACTCCGCTCGAGCATGGGGATGACAGCAATTATTTTCTCGGCACGTTAGGTTGGGTTAAGATAATTCCGGTATGGTAAGGTTAGTACTGGTTGGGTTAGGACATCATACACAGTTGCGCTATACGCTGCAATGCACCCGATAAAGGTTAGTACTGGTTGGGTTAGGGCATCATACACAGTTGCGCTATACGCTGCAATGCACCCGATTACTGCGCTCTACAGTGCTCCAGTATATTCTGCTGGCACTGGGGAGTCTAGCAATAGTGGCCTCGGCAGGGTAGTTTTGGTATGGCTGCTTTCGGTTAGGCTACGTTTGGTTAGGTTAAGATAGGATGGCTTTGACTTTTGTGCTATAAACTGGTATTCGGTGGATTGTCTCGCTGTACTGTGCTCTAATGTCACCTGCTTGACGCTGGGGACGCCGGCAATAGTGCTCCCGGCACGTTAGGTTTAGTTATGTTACTTTGTTTAGGCTGCGCTAGGATAGGTTAGGAAAGAGTATCATTGACTTTTGAGCTATACACTTCAATTCTGTGAATTTTTGCTCTCCTCATTGCTCCACTATAGTCTGCTCGAATCTAGGGAGGCCAGCAATAACGTTCGTGACACTATAGGTTGAGTTAGGTTACGCTTGATTCGGATAAGTTGGGTTAAGTTTCGTCAGGGTGGCGTTGACGTTTGCGTTATACGCTGCTATTCGCTGGATTTCTGCATTCTACTGTGAATCCAATATGTTCTTCATGGCTCTGGGGGGGACAGTAATATGGGCGTTGGCTGGTCGCTTTTAAATATTGTACTTCTGGCGAGGTTAGGTTAGGTCGGGTTGGGTTTGTATATCTCTGCCTTTGGTGCTATACATTGCAATTTGGTGGCTTTCCGCGCTCTACTGTGCTCCACTATACTAGGCTCGAATCTGGGGATGCCAGAAATAGTGGCCTTTGCGCAACAGGCAGTGTTAGCCCGCGTTTTGTAATGTTACGGTTGGTCACTGTATCGTCGGATAGCTTTGCCTAATGCGCTATGCGCCGCTATTCAGCGGATTTCTACGCTCTACACTGCTCTACTATAATGTGCTCGACTCTGTGGAGGCCAGAAATGGTGGTCTCGGCGCTTTGGGTTGACATAGATTACGTATTGCAATGTTGCTTTTGGTTATGTCTGGAAAGGGTAGTTTTGACTTTTGTGCTACACACAGGTTTTCGGTGGATTTGTGCGATCCGAATTGCTCTAGAATGCTCGGCTTATCTCACGGGATGCCTGAAATTGCAGTCCCTGTACGTTATGTTGAGCTAGGCCACGCTCGGTTAGGTTGGGTTGGGTCACGTTGTGTGCGGATATCCTTCACATTTGTGCTCTACACTGCAGAGCGGTGGATTTCTGCTTTCTAGTCTCCTCTAATATTTTCTGCT
>NW_016932323.1:0-208 GCF_001483705.2 Eufriesea mexicana
CCGGTAACGCGCACAATACTTGTCTTGCATAAATAAGGAGGAAGGATTCCATTGGCGTGCTATTGCCATTGCATTGCAATAGGATCTCGCTTGGAAATTCAGTTTTACTGACATTTTCGACTAATGTGGTGAACTACCTTACTTACATAAATAAGGAGGAAAGATTCTATTGGCGTGCTATATCCATTGCGGTGCTATAGATTCAGCC
>NW_016932324.1:0-2043 GCF_001483705.2 Eufriesea mexicana
TCCGCACACATTCAATATCATTGCAATAGCTATAGCACGTCAATGGAATCTTTCCTCCGTAATTATGCAAGGAAGATAGCTCACCGCGATATTAGTCGAAAGTGTCAATAAAATTGAATATTCCATCTAGATTCTACAGCATTGCAATGGCTATAGCACTTCAACATGATCTTTCCTCCTTACTTATGCACGGAAGTTAGCACAACGCGATATTAGTCGAAAATGTAAATGAAATTGAATTTTCCAGCCAGATACTATAGAAATACAATGGCTATAGCACGCCAATAGAATCTACCCTCCTTATTTTTGCAAAAAAGGTGGCTCATCACGATATTAGTCGAAAGTGTCAATAAATCTGAATTTACCATCTAGATTCTATAGCATTGCAATGGCAATAGCACGCCAATAGAATCTTTCCACATTATTTATGCATGAACGGTAGCTCACCACGATATTAGCCGAAAATGTGAGTAAAATTGAATTTTCCAGCCAGATTCCAGAGCATTGCAATTTCTATAGCACGCCAATTGAATCTTTCATCCTAATTTATGTAAGAAAGTTATCTCACCACGGTATTAGTCGAAAATGTCATTGAAATTGAATTTTTAAACCACATTCATTATCATTGCGATGGCTTTAGCACGCCACAAGGATGATTCCTCCTTACTTATGCAAGAAACATAGCTCGCCACGATATTAGTCGAAAATGCCAATAAAGTTGTATTTTATAGCCAGATTCCAAAGCTGTGCTATGTCAATAGCACGCCAATAGTATCTTCCCTCCTTATTTAAGCAAGAAAGCTAGCTCACCACCATATTATTCGAAAATGTCAATAAAATTTTATTTTACAGCCAGATACTATAGAAATGCAATGGCTATAGCACGCCAATAGAATCTACCCTTCATATTTTAGCAAAAAAGAGAGCTCACTACGATGATAGTCGTAACTGTCAATAAAATTGTATTTTCCAGCCAGATTCTACAGCATTGCAATGGCTGCAGCACTCCAAACGGATTTTTCCTCCTTTCTTAAGCAAGGAAGACAACTCACCACGATATTAGTCGAAAATGTCAGTATCATTTTATTTTCCTGCCAGATTCTATAGCATTGAAATGACTATAGCACACCAATAGAATCTTTTCTCCATATTTATGCAAGAAAGGTAGCTCACCATGATATTAGTCGAAAATGTCAGTATCATTTTATTTTCCTGCCAGATTCTACAGCATTCAAATGCCTATAGCACACCAATAGAATCTTTCCGCCCTATATATGTACGAAAGACATCTCACCGCGATATTAGTCGAAAATGCCAATAAAATTGAATTTTCCAGCCAGATACTATAGAAATACAATGGTTATAGCACGCCAATATAATCTACCATCCTTATTTTTGCAAAAAAGGTGGCTCACCACGGTATTAGTCGAAAATGTCAATAAAATTGATTTTTCCACCCAGATTCTACAGCATTGCAATGGCTACAGCACGCAAAAAGTATCTTTCCTCCTTACCTATGCATGGAAGATAGCTCGCCTCTGTATTAGTCGAAAATGTCAATAAAATTGAACTTTCCAGCCAGATTCTATAGCATTGCAAAGGATATAACACGTCAATAGAATCTTCCCACACTATTTATGCAAGAGAGTTAGCTCACCACGATATTAGTCGAAAATGTCAAGAAAATTGTATTTTCCAGCCAGATTCTATAGGATTGCTATGGTTACATCTGGCCAATAGAATCTTTTCTCCTTATTTGTGCAAGAAAGGTAGCTCACATGGATATTAGTCGAAGGTGTCAATAAAATTGTATTTTCCACCACTGTTCTACAGCATTGCGATGGCTATAGCACGCCACTCGTATCCTTCATCCATATTTATGCAAGAACGGTAGCTCACCACGATATTAGTCGAAGATGTCACGAAAACAGTATTTTCCAGCCAGATTCCAGTGCATTGCAATGGCTATAGCACCCAAATAGGACCTTTCCTCCTTATTAATGCAAGAAAGATAGCTCACCACGATATTAGTCGAAAATGTCA
>NW_016932325.1:0-1628 GCF_001483705.2 Eufriesea mexicana
TCACAGAAATCCGCGGCGTTGCAGCGTAAAGCACAAATGTAGGGATAACCTAACATAACCTGATCTGCCCTAATCCATGCAAACGTAGCACAACACAGCGTAAGACGCGGAGAACACTATTGCTGTCTTTCCCGGAGCCAAGCTGAACGTATCAGAATACAGCGTAGCGCAGAAGTCCAGTGAATAGCTGTGTGTGTCACAAAAGTCATAGATGTCCTGGCCTAACGTAACCAAACATAAGATAGCCAAACGTAACCTAACCCGACAAACCGTGCCTTGACCACTCTCGGTGACTTCCAAAGAGCCAACCAGATTATACTAGAGTACGGTAGAGCGCAGAAATCCGCCGCACTGCAGTGTATAGCACACAAGTGAATGCTATCCTCCGCTAGCCTAACCAAACGTTACCTAGCCGAACGAAGCCTAACTATATCTATCGTGCCGGGACCACAATTGCTGGGCTGCACAACGTCAAGCGGGGCACCCTCGAGCACAGTAGATCGCAGAAAACGTTCGAATAGCAGTGTATAGCACACAAGTCAAAGCTATCCTAACAAAGCTTAACCAAGCCAAACCTTGCAAAACATACCATAACACAACGTAACGTGCCGAGAGCACTATTCCTGGCATCCACAGAGACAAGCATACGGAAGAGCAGAGAAGAGCTCAGAAGACCATGGGATAGCAATGTGTAGGACGAAAGTCAAAGCTATCCCAATCTAACACAACGTATCCTAGCCTAACCGGACGCAATGTAACTCAACCTAACGTGCCGCGAACAGCATTGCCGGCCTCCAGAGCGCCAAGCAGAGCATATTACAGGAGGGTAGAGCGCTTGAAGTCCATAGAATAGCAGTGCATAGCACAAAAGCATATGTCATCCTATCCTAACCTAACCAACGTAACGTAACCAAACGAAACGTAACTTATCCTAACGAGCCGAGACCCCTATTTGTGACCTCCCCAGAGCAAAGCAGAACATATCAGGGCACAGTAGAGCGCAGATATCCACTGAATAGCGGGGTATGAAACAAAAGTCAAAGCCATCCCAGCCAAACGTGGCCTAACCCAAGCTAATCAAACGTAGGCTAACTCAAACTATCGTGTCATGGCCGCTATTGCTGGCCTCGGCAGAGTCGAGCAGAGGTAAACAGAGCAATGAAGAGCGCAGAAATCCGCCGAATAGAAGCGCACAGCACAAAAGTCAAAATTACCCTATCCTAACCTATATAAACCTAATCGAACCAAACGGAACATATCACAACCTAATGTGCCGCGGCCATTATTGCTGGCCTCCACAGTACCACGCAGAACGTATTAGTGAAGAGCAGGGCGCAGAAGTCCATAGAATCCCAGTGTATAGCAGGAAAGTCGTACCTACTCTAACCAAGCATAGCCTAACCTAACCTAACCAAACGTATCCTATCTCTACCTATCGTGCCGAGACCGCTATACCTGACCGCCCCAGATTCGAGCAGAGTATTGTAGAGCGACGCAGAACGTAGAAATCCACCGAACAGCAGTGTATAGCCAAATGTCAAATCTACCTAGATCTAGCCCAAACAAACTTGTCGTAGCCAACTGAAGCCTGACACAACCTATCGTACCACGGCCGCTATCGCTTGCCT
>NW_016932326.1:0-740 GCF_001483705.2 Eufriesea mexicana
GGAAGACGGTCCTCCCTTCTTTGGGGGCATGTGATTCGCGGACCGAGGGCCTACCCTCGGTCCGGTCAACCACCAATGGGAAAACCCATTTCCCTTTGGAAACCATGGGCTCCGAAAGATCGTGCATCGCAGAAGTTAGTTAGGTCAGTACCAGTCAGTCAGCAAATAACGTTCGAAGAGTCCAGAAGAGTTAACCGGAACAATTACAAAATATACAGTCCACTAAAAACACAAGTTCCTCGAGAGATTTGGGTCGTCATTAACCGTCGCGAATTACGGACTACCTATTGACGATATACATAAATTTTGTTTTAATATATTTAAATGTGCGTATTTGTCCACAATATCATCTATAAAAATTAATAACACCTTTGTTCTACGTTCAAACACTCTCGACAGTCTTTCAACCCCATAGTTAGTTCCAATCCTACATATATAGAAAGTGGAGGTTTTCCGAAAATCTCTTTGAAGTTGAAATTCATCTAGTAGCGAGGGCGAGAATGGTGGTCGCTACAGTACCAATGTGTCATGGGTTCTAGGGGTAGCTATCTTATAGTGTCAAAGTTTGGGTGATTCACTTGAGCCGTGTCAAGGGTCTAGGACCCCTAGCTGGGTATCTGGGAATGCGTTAAAGCAGCAACGTCTGAGGCCCCTGTACTCTGCGTTGCTGGAAAGAAGTCATCTGCGAAATTTGTAGGACCGAATCCTCACCAGTCCAACCATTCTAACATCAAGGCAGA
>NW_016932327.1:0-237 GCF_001483705.2 Eufriesea mexicana
CTGACACAAGCGAATGTACCCTAACTCAGCATAAGATGCCTGGACTACCGTTGCTGACCTCCAAATAGTCAAGCTGTAAATATTGGAGGACTGTAGAGCGCAGAGGTCCATCGAACAGCGGTGTATAGCACAGAAATTAAAGCTGTCCTATCCTAACCTAACAAAACGCAACATAACCGTACGTAACAAACCTCAACCTAACCTGCCGAGACCACAATTACCGGCCTCCGCAGTGGC
>NW_016932328.1:0-557 GCF_001483705.2 Eufriesea mexicana
CAATTTTAACGCCATTATTTACTAATATCGTGTTGAGTTAACTCTGTTGTAAAAATATGGACGGAGGAACCTATTGGCGTGCTATAGCCATAGCGAAGGTGTAGAATCTGGCTGGGAAATATATTTTTATTGACATTTTCGACTAACGCCGCGGTCAGCTATCCTTCTTGTATAAATATGGTCGAAATACCCTATTGGCGTGCTATAGCCATATCAAAGGTACAGAATCAGGCTGCATAATCCGATATTATTGGCATTTTCGACTAATATCGCGGTGGGCTAACTTTCCTGCATAAATAAGCAGGAAAGATTCTATTGGCGTGCCATAGCAATACCAATCCTATAGAATCTGCCTGGAAAATACAGTATTATTGATGTTTTCGAATAATATCGTGGTGATCTACCTTTCCCGCATAAATAATGAGAAAAGATACTATTGGCGCGCTATAGGCAAGGCCATTGCAATTCTACAGAATCATAATGGAAAATACAACTTTGTTGACATTTTCGGCAAATATCGTGGTGAGCTAGCTTTCCTGCATAAATAATGAGGATAG
>NW_016932329.1:0-481 GCF_001483705.2 Eufriesea mexicana
ATCTTTGAGTTTTGTGCTATACGCTGAAATAAGTTGCATCTTTGAGATCTACGGTTCCTAAGTGTACAATGCTTGTCTCTGTGGATGCCAGCAATAGTGTCCTCGGCACGATACTTTCAGTTAGGTTATGTTCGGTTATGTTTCGTTTTATTCGGTTAGGATACGTTAGCCATGACATTTGTGCTGTACATTGTTATTGGGTGGGTTTCTGCATTCCACTGTGCTCTAGTATGTTCTGCTTCGCTCTGTGCGGGCCAGAAATAGTGGTAGTGGCACGATAGGTTGAGTTACGCTACGCTAGGTTAGGTTAGGTTAGGTCATGTTAGGTTCGGGTATATTCGACTTTTGAGCTATACACTGCCACTCGGTAACACTCGGTGGATTTCTGCGCTCTACATTGCTCTAGTATACACTGCCAAAATCTGGGTATGCATGAAATAGTAGCCGTGGCACGTTAGGCTGAGTTACGTTACGATTGGTT
>NW_016932330.1:0-738 GCF_001483705.2 Eufriesea mexicana
GGCACGTTAAGTTGAGTTAGGCTACGTTTGGTTAGGTTATGACAGTGTGGGTTAGGTTTGGGTGGCTTTGGCTAACGTGGTATACACTACTGTACAGTAGATTTCTGAGGTCCATTGTGCCCTAGTATATTCTGCTTGGCTCTGGGGATGCCAGATATCGTGGTCGCGGCACGTTAGGTTGTGTTAGGTTACGTTTGGTTATATTATGATTGGTTACGTTTGGAGGTAATATCTTCGACTTTTGTGCTGTGTACTGCAATTCGGTGGCTTTCTGTGCTCTGCTGTGCTCTAATATGCTCTGCTTGGCTCTGGCGAGGCCAACAATTCCTGTCTCGGCACCTAATGTTAGGTTAGGCTACGTCCTGTTGGGTTAGGTTAGGACAAGTTGGGTTAGGATATCCTCCACTTTTACGCTGTACACTGAAATGCGATGGATTTCTGCGCTCTACAGTGGACTAGCATGTCCTGCTTGGCTCTGAGGTGGCCAGTATAAGTTGTCTCGCCGAGTTATGTTGAGATAGGCTAAGGCTACGTTTGGTTAGGTTATGTTAGCTATTGTTAGGTCTGGATATCTTCGACTTTTCTGCTAAACACTGCGATTCTATGGATTTCTGCACTCTACTCTGATCTAATATGCTCCGCTTGGCTCTGGGGAGGCCCAAAACAGTGTTCTCTGCTCGTAAAGTTTAGATAGTCGACGCTTGGCTAGGTTAGGTTAGGTCCCGTTAGGTTGTGATA
>NW_016932331.1:0-413 GCF_001483705.2 Eufriesea mexicana
CAGCCATCTACTTGCAAGAGCATAGGTCTATCCAAAATCTATAACTTGTTATAGCTTGGTGAAGAGATCGCCGATCGCCTCCAATTAAATGGCTATTACAGCCATCTTCTTGCCAAAGATTAGGTTTATTCAAAATCTATAATCTGTTATTACTTGGCGAATAGATCGCCTAACGCCTTCAATCCAATAGCAAGTACAGCGTTCTACTTTCAGAGAATAGGTCTATTCAAAATTTATAACCAGTTATAGCTTGGTGAATAGATTGCCTAACGCTTTCATTCCAATGGCAAGTACAGCCGTCTACTTGCCAGAGAATAGGTCTATCCAAAATCTATAGCCTGGTATAGCATGGTGAATAGATCGCAGAACGCCTTCAATACAATGGCAAGTACTGCCATCTACTTGCCTGAGAA
>NW_016932332.1:0-372 GCF_001483705.2 Eufriesea mexicana
GTCAATAATATTGAACTTTCCAGCAAGAATCTGTAGCATTGCAAAGCCTATAGCACGCCAATACAATCATTCCTCCTTGTTTCTGCGAGAAAGTTTACTCACCACGATATTAGCCGAAAATCTCAATAAAACTGAATTTTCCAACCAGATTCTATAGCATTGCGTTGGCTATAGGAAGCCTATCTAATCATTCATCCTTTTTTATGCGAGAAAGTTAGCTCACAACGATCTTGGTCGGAAACGTCAATAAAATTGAACTTTCCAGCCAGACTCTATAGTATTAAAATGGCTATAGCACGCCAATAGATTCTTTCCACCTTGTTTAAGCACGGAAGTTGGCTCATCACGATATTAGTCAAAAATGTCAATAAA
>NW_016932332.1:434-658 GCF_001483705.2 Eufriesea mexicana
TTCTCATTTAGGCAAGAAAGATTGCTGACCACAATAATATTCGAAACTGTCAATAATATTGTACTTTCCAGCAAGATTCTGTAGCATTGCAAAGCCTATAGCACGCCAATACAATCTCTCCTCCTTATTTTTGCGAGAAAGTTAACTCGCCACGATATTATTCGAAAATGTCAATATAATTGAATTTTCCAACCACACTCTATATCATAGCAAGGTCTACAGCA
>NW_016932333.1:0-916 GCF_001483705.2 Eufriesea mexicana
AGCGGGCGACTAGCGATAGGTCACGCTGTTCCATCAGAGCGTTGTTCTAATTATTTGGCCCTATTACCGTTTGTATGCATACGAGCAGCATGATCTCCGGCGAGCGTGTTCCACTCTACGACATAGCGGCGTCTGCCTTTAAAGAAAGCACAATCCGACGCAACCTTCCAGCAATTTTCATACGGAGCATCGTGTCTGTTATTGATTCCATTCATCGCGGGAAAAACGGGCGAATAGACACGTCATTTGACGAAACATGAGTGACTGGAATACGTTCGGCTGCCCCAAATGAATCCGTTTGATCCATGATCCGGGCTTGACGGAACGATTAACCAGAGCTTTCTGCTGCAACGCTCACTGCCTTGAGTATACATGCTCATTTTGTTTCTTGGATTTCGAAAGCTCGACGTCTTAATTATTCTGAATTAAGATATAGTCTCTCGGGGAGTAATGCTATTATAATTATTATTAACTGTAATTGGTGCAGCATGACTTTATCGTGTATGTAAATAGTTGGAACGACCAGTCCCAGCAATTACTCCGGGAATTGATAATTATGAGTTTTATTCGGACAGTATGCTGTATTAATATTATACATATATAACGTGTTTGTGTGCAGCTTTTCGTAGAATCACGATAAAGTATTGTAAACAAGATTTTCTTGCCTCCAAGTTATCTCTGCTGGTTTCCAAATGCCATACTCATTTAAAAGCGAGCAAAATTCCGCAGTTTTATAAGGAAATTAAAATGAAAGGACGGAGGGCTCGAAATTTTTATAACAATATTATATTAATTGCATAACGAATACCAGAGGGAAGGAATGTCCTCCTTAAAAGTACTTTAATTAAGCCTGTATAACAAGAGAAGTTATTGCAAAGAGTGAGAAGATAAAGATAAAAAGTGAATTATTTATAAC
>NW_016932334.1:0-634 GCF_001483705.2 Eufriesea mexicana
AGCCATCTACTTGCCAGAGAATTGGTATATTCAAAATCTATACCCTGTTATATTATGGTGAATGGACCACCTAACGCCTTCAATCCAACGGCAAGTACAGCCATCTACTTGCCAGAGAATAGGCCTATTCAAAATCTATAACCTGTTATAGCTTGGAGAACAGATCGCCTAACGCCTTCAATCCAATGGCAAGTGCAGCCATCTACTTGCCAGAGAATACGCCTATTCAAGATGTATAATCTGTTATAGCTTGGAGAATAGGTCGCCTAACGTCTTCAAAAGAACAGCCATCTACTTGCCAGAGAAAAAGTCTATTCAAAACCTATAAGCTGCCATAGCTTGGTTATTAGATAGCTTATCGCCTGCAATCCAATGGCAAGCTCAGCAATCTACTTGCCAGAGAATAGGCCTATTCAAGATCTATAAACTGTTATAGATTGGAGAATAGGACGCCTAACGTCTTCAACCAATGGCAAGTACAGCCGTATTCATGCCAGGGAATTGGTCTATTCAAAATCTATTACCTGTTATAGCTTGGTGAATATATCGCCCAACGCCTGCCATCCAATGTCAAGTACAGCCATCTACATGCCAGAGAATAGATCTATTCAAAATGTATAATCCGTCATAGCTT
>NW_016932335.1:0-878 GCF_001483705.2 Eufriesea mexicana
TAAATTTGACATGGAAGAATCCCCAAATTATACCTCCTATTGGTATCGATATGGTATGGAGAATGTACTGTAGGTTAAAAGTAATTCACTTTCATCTTCATCTTCCCACTATTTGCTATAACCACTCTTCTAATAGAGGATTAACTAAAGCAGCTTTAATTAGGGCATTGCTTCCTTTTGATATTCGTTATGCATCTAATACAATATTAATATGAAAATTTCGAATCAACCAATATTTCATTCCAATTTTCTTATAAAGCAGCGCAACCTTTCACGCTTTTATGCAAGTACAATACATTATCTTCGTTCCACGTAAAGCTGCACTCAAACACGTTATATATGAATAGCATTAATACAAAGTTCTGTCCGAAAGATACTCAAAATTAACAATTCCAGAAATATTTACTGGGACTGGTCGTTCTAGTTGTTTGTATGCAAGATAAAATCATGCTGCACCGATTGCATTGGTTAGTACTAATTATAATAACAGTATTTCCCGAGAAGCTGCCTTTTAATTCAGAATAATCAAGACGACGAGCTTTCTAAGTCCACGAAACAGAAGTGGCATGTATATTTTAGCGAATAAGTGTTGTGGCAGAAATCTCTAGTTAATGGTTCCGTCAAGCCCGGCTCGAAAGTATATATTTACAGCAGCCGAACGTACTCCAGTCACTCATATTTCTTCAAATCACGCGTCTATTCGCACATCTTTCCCACGATGAGGGGAATTAGTAATAGACACGACGTTTCGTTAAGTTCGAAAATTGCAGGAAGGAGGCCTCGGATTCTACTTTGTTTAAGGGTAAACGCCGCTATGTCCTAGAGTCGAACACGCCCACCGGAAGCCATGTTGCTCGCAGGCATGCAAAAGGAAATAG
>NW_016932336.1:0-962 GCF_001483705.2 Eufriesea mexicana
CCCGCCGCAAAACTGGGCATATTAGAGGAGAACAGGGCGCTGAGGTCCATTGAATGCCAGTGCACGTCACGAGGGTCATAGATACCCCAACCTAACACAAATTTAACCTATACCAACGTAACGTTACTCAACCTAACGCGCCGCGGCCACTACTTCTGGAATTGGCAGAGCAAAGCGGGGAACATTAGATCAGAGTAGAGCGCAGAAACCCACCGAAGAGCAGTGTGTAGCGCAAACGTCAATGCCATCATAACAAACCTTGACCTACCCTAACCGAACGAAACGTATCATATCTCTACCAAACGAGCTGCGACCACTATTGCTTGTCACCCACAGCGAAGCAGAACAGATTAGAGCACAGTAGGGCGCAGAAATCAACCGCGCAGCAGTGTATATCACGAAAGCCAAAGGTATCCAATCTTAACCTAAGCTAACATAACCCAGTCAAACGTATCATAGCGCAACGTATCGTGCCGAGACCTGCATTGATGGCCACCCCGGAGACCAGCAGAGCTTATTAGAGCACTGTAGAGCGCTGAAATACAAAGCGAACTGAAACGAATAGCGCAAAAGTCAAAGCTCTCCTATCCTAAACTATCCTAACGTGACACAAGCATACGTAATCTAACTCAAGCCAAACGTATGGAGACCACTATTGCTGCACTCCCCAGAGACAAGCATAACATTCTAGATCAGAAGAGAGCGTAGCAATCCACGGAACAGCAGAGTACACGGCGAAAGTCAAAGCTATCCATACCTAATCCAAATTGACGTAACACAACCAAACGTAGCCTAACCCAACCTATCTTGCCGAGAACGCAATTGCAAGCCTCCTCAGCGACATGCAGAGCATACTAGAGCGCAGTAGAGCGCAGAAATCTACTGAATAGCAGTGTACCGCACAGAAGTCGAAGCTACCCTATCATAACCTAGCCAAACATAACCTGACCGAACGCAGCCTA
>NW_016932337.1:0-530 GCF_001483705.2 Eufriesea mexicana
CGGTGAGTTTCTGCGCTCTACTGTGCTCTAGCATGTTCTGCTTCCCTCTGGGGGGCCAGCAATAGTGACCTCGGCAGGTTAGGATAAGTTTGGTTGCGTTAGGGAATGCTACGTTCGGTTGGGTCAGGTTGGGCCTGGTTGTGACAGGATATCTCCGGCTTTTGTGCTTTACGTTGCGACGCCGAGGATTTCTGGGCACTACTCTGCTCTAGCCTATTCTGCAGTGGAGTTCAGCGCTACAGTCATAGGGCGGTTGGATGGAGTTATGTAACGTTTGGTCAGGTCAGGATATTGTAGTTTAGACTTCGGTGCCACACACTGTTATTAGGTGGATTTCTACGTTCTACTTTTCTCCATTATTCTCTGCACGACACTGAGGAGGCCGACAATAGTGGTCATGACAGGATAGGTTGAGTTATGTTATGCATTGTTAAGCTGGGTTGTGTTGTGTAAGTATACGATGGCTGTGAATTTTGTGCCCTACACTGCCGTTCGGCGCACATCTGCATTCTACAGAGCTCTAATATGTT
>NW_016932338.1:0-812 GCF_001483705.2 Eufriesea mexicana
ACATCCATACAACCATACATACACCCATACACACATCCGTACATGCATCCATAGATACATCCGGACATACATCCACCAATACAACCATACATCCATCCAGATATACATCCATACATAAGCCCATCCATACACGCATCTACACATCCATACATATGTCCGATCATGCATCCATCCATACATCCATACATCCATACACACATCCATACATCCATGCATCCGTACATCCATACTTTCGTGAATCCATACATGCATACATACATACATCCATACATCCATACATCCATACATACATCCATGCATACATCCATCCATACATCCATACATTCATCCATACAAGAATCCATACATACATCCACTCTTCCGTCCATTCACCCATCCATTCGTCCACCCACACATCCATACGTCCATGCCTTCGTACATCCATATATTCTTACATCCATACATCCATGCATACATACATCCGTACATCCATAACGCAAATACGGCCATACGTTCATACATTCATACATACGTACATCCGTTCATCCATACCTCAATCCATCTATACATCCATCCATCCACACAACCATTCTTCCATACATGCACGCATCCATACATCCATCTTTCCATACATCCATCCATCCATACATCCACCCATCCATACATCCATCGTACCATACATCCATCCATCCATACTAGCACCCATCCATACATCCATTGATCCATACATCTATCCATCCATACATCCATCCATACATACATTCATACAACCACACATCCATAACTTCATAATCCATACATCCATACAACCATACATACATCCATACATACAT
>NW_016932339.1:0-478 GCF_001483705.2 Eufriesea mexicana
GATGTATGTATGTGTTAATATATGGATGTATGTGTGGAGGGACGTATGGGTGGTTGTGTGGGTATATTTATGTATGTGCGTGGGTATTTATGTATGTATATATGGATGAATGTATGTATGGTGGTATGGATGGATGTATAGATGGACGCATGGATGATTGGGTGGATGGTTGGATGAATGGATGGCTTGAATGATGGATGTATGGATGTACGGTGGGATGGATGTATGAGTGAATGGTGTTATGTATGGATGCATGTCAGGATTTATGTATGGATGTCTGCATGGATGTGTGTAGGAATGTATGTATGGATGGGTGTATAGATGCGAGTATGTATGTATGGATGTATTGAAATATGGATGTACGTATGGATGTATCTGTCTATGTATGTATGTATGGATGTATGTATGAATATATCGATGGATGTATGTATGAAAGTATATCTATCTATAGATGTATGGGCGGATGTATGTATGGATG